>NW_028227595.1:87026-115527 GCF_978045245.1 Mus caroli
AAACCCTGAAAAAATTAGAAAAATAAAAACTCACACTGAAGGACCCCAAATATGGCAAGAAAACCCGAAAAAGGTGGAAAATGAGAAAATCACACAGTACGACCCAGAATTACAAAAAAAAAACTTGAAAAAAGTGGAAAATGATAAAATCACACTGCAGGACCAAGAATATTTAGAGAAATTCTGAAAAACGTGAAAATTAAAAATTCACACAGCAGGACCCAGAATATGCCGAGAAATCCTGAAAAACGTGAAAATTAAAAATTCACATTATCGGACCCAGAATATGGTGAGAAACCCTGAAAAACGTGAAAATTAAAAATTCAACTGAAGGACCCGGAATATGGCGAGAAACCCTGAAAAAAGTAGAAAACTAAAAATTCACACTGAAGTACCCGGAATATGGCGAGAAAACCTGAAAAGGTGGAAAATGAGAATAATCACAGTGTAGGACCCAGAATTGCAAAAAAAAAACCTTGAGAAACGTCGTAAATGAGAAAATCACACTATAGGACCTAGAATATGGCAAGAAACCCTGAGTAACGTGGAAAATTAATAATACACTCTGTAGTACCCAGAATATGGCAAGAAACCCTCAAAAAAGTAGAAAATTAAAAACTCACACTGAAGGACCCCAAATATGGCAAGAAAACCTGAAAAATGTGGAAAATGAGAATAATCACAGTGTAGGACCCAGAATTGCGAAAATACTTGAAAACGTCTTAAATGAGAAAATCACATTTTAGGACCCAGAATATGGCCAGAAACCCTGAGAAACGTAGAAAATTAAAAATACACTCTGTAGCACTGAGAACATGGCAAGAAACCCTCAACAAAGTAGAAAATTAAAAACTCACAATGAAGGACCCCGAATATGGCGAGAATACCTGAAAGAGATGGAAAATGAGAATAATCACACTGTAGGACCCAGAATAGCGAAAAACCATGAAAAATATCGAAAATGAGAAAATCACACTGTAGGACCCAGAATATGGCAAGAAACCCTCAAAAAAGTAGAAAATTAAAAACTCACACTGAAGGACCCCAAATATGGCGAGAAAACATGAAAAAGGTGGAAAATGACAATAATCACACTGTAGGATCCAGAATATGCCGAGAAACTCTGAAAAACGTGGAAAATTATAGTACACGCTGTAGGTCCCAGAATATGGCGAGAAACCCTGAAAAAAGTAGAAAAGTAAAAACTCACACTGCAGGACCCCAAATATGGCGAAAAAAAAACCGAAAAAGATGGAAAATAAGAAAATCACACAGTAGGAACCAGAATTAGGAAAAAACTTGAAAAAAGTGGAAAATGAGAAAATCACACTGCAGGACCAAGAATATTTAGAGAAATCCTAAAAAACGTGAAATTTAAAAATTCACACTATAGGACCCAGAATATGGTGAGAAACCCTGAAAAAAAAAGTAGAACATTAAAAACTCACAGTGAAGGAGCCCAAATATGGCTAGAAAACCTGAATAAGGTGGAAAATGAATAAATCACACTGTAGGAGCCAGAATTACAAAAAAACTTGAAAAACGTAGAAAAGGAGAAAATAACACTGCAGGACCCAGAATATGCTGAGAAAACTTGAAAAACAAGGAAAATTAAAAATTCACACTGAAGGACCCAGAATATGGCAAGAAAACCTGAAAAAAGTAGAAAATTAAAAATTCACACTGAAGGACCTGGAATATGGCAAGAAAACCTGAAAAACGTAGAAATGAGAAAATCACACTGTAGGACCCTGAATATTATGAAAAAACCTGAAAAACGTGGAAAATTAAAAATTCACACTGAAGAACCCGGAATATGGCTAGAAAACCTGAAAAAGGTGGAAAATGAGATAATCACACTGCAGGACCCAGAGAAACTCTGAAAAAAGTGAAAATTAAAAATTCACACTAGCGGACCCAGAATATGGCGAGAAACTTTGAAAAAAGTAGAAAATTAAAAACTCACTCTGAAGGACACCAAATATGGCGAGAAAACCTGAAAAAGGTGGAAAATGAGAAAATCACATTGTAGGACACAGAATAACGAAAAAACTTGAAAAACGTGGAAAATGAGAAAATCACACTGCAGGACCCAGAATATCCTGAGAAACCCTGAAAAACGTGAAAATTAAAAATTCAACACTATAGGACCCGGAATATGGCAAGAAACCCTGAAAAACATGGAAAATTAAAAATTCAAACTGAAGGACAAAGAATATGGAGATAAAACCTGAAAAATGAGGAAATAAAAACTCACACTGAAGAACCCACAATATGGCAATCAACCCTGGAAAAAGTAGAAAATTAAAAACTCACTCAGAAGGACACCAAATATGGCTAGAAAACCTGAAAAAGGTGGAAAATTGGAATAATCACACTGTAGGAACCAGAATTGCGAAAAACCTTGAGAAACGTCTTCAATGAGAAAATCACACTATAGGACCCAGAATTTGGCAAGAAAATCTGAAAAACGTGGAAAATTAAAAATACACTAGGTAGGACCCAGAATATAGCGAGAAACCCTGAAAAAAGTTGAAAATTAAAAACTCACAGTGAAGGAGCCCAAATATAGCGAGAAAACCTGAAAAAGGTGGAAAATAAGAAAATCATACTGCAGGACCCAGAATATGCCTAGAAATCCTGAAAAAACGTGAAATTTAAGAATTCACACTATTGGACCCAATATATGGCGAGAAACTCTGAAAAACATGAAAATTAAAAATTCACATTTAAAGACCTGGAAAATGGCAAGAAAACCTGAAAAAAGTTGAAAATTCAAAATTCACACTGAAGGACCCCGAATATGGCGAGAAACCCTGAAAAACATGGAAAATTAAAACTTCACACTGTAGGACCAGAATATGGCAAGAAACCTTGAAAACGTGGAAAATTAAAAAATCACACTGTAGGTCACAGAATATTCCGAGAAAACCTGAAAAAGGGGGAAAATGAGAAAATCACACTGTTGGACCCAGAATATGACAAAACAACCTGAAAAACATGGAAAATTAAAAATTCACACTGAAGTATTCAGAATATGGCGAGAAACACTGAAAAAAGTAGAAAATTTAAAAACTCACAATGAAGGACCCCAAATATGCCGAGAAATCCTGAAAAAGGTGGAAACTTGGAAAATCACACTGTAGTAACAAGAATTACGAAAAAAAAATGAAAAACGTGGAAAATGAAAAAAAAATCACACTTCAGGACCCAGAATATGCCGAGAAATCCTGAAAAACGTGAAAATTAAAAATTCACACTATCTGACCCAGAATATGTTGAGAAATACTGAAAAACGTGAAAATTAAAAATTCACGCTGAAGGACCCGGAATATGGCGAGAAAACCTGAAAATGGTTGAAAATGAGAATAATCACACTGTAGGACCCAGATTTGCGAAAATAATTAAAAACCGAAATAAATGAGAAAATCACACTGTAGGACCCAGAATATGGCAAGAAACCCTGAGAAACATGGAAAATTAAAAATACACTCTGTAGTACCCAGAATATGGCAAGAAACCCACAAAAAAGTAGAAAATTAAAAACTCTCACTGAAGGACCCTGAATATGGTTAGAAAACCTGAAAAAGGTGGAAAATGAGAATAATCACACTGTAGGACCCAGAATTGGGAAAAAAATGAAAAACGTCGAAAATGAGAAAAATCACACTGTAGGACCCAGAATATGCCGAGAAATCCTGAAAATCGTGGAAAATTAAAAATACATGCTGTAGGACGCAGAATATGGCAAGAAACCCTGAAAAAAGTAGAAAATTAAACACTCACAGTGCAGGACCCCGAGTATGGCGAGAAAACATGAAAAACATGGAAAATGAGAAAATCACACTGTAGGACACAGAATTATGAAAAAAAAACTTGCAAAACGTGGAAAATGAGAAAATCACACTACAGGACCCCGAATATGCCGAGAAACCCTGAAAAACGTGAAAATTAAAAATTCACACTTTTGGAACCAGAATATGGCAAGAAACCATGAAAAAAGTTGAAAATGAGAAAATCACACTTTAAACCCAGAATATGGCGAAAATACTGAAATACGTGGAAAATTAAAAATTCACACTGAAGTACCTGGAATATGGCAAGAAAACCTGAAAAACGTGGAAATGAGAAAATCACACTGTAGGAGCCATAATTACAAAAAAACTTGAAAAACGTGGAAAATGAGAAAATAACATTGCAGGACCCAGAATATGCAGAGAAAACTTGAAAAACAAGGAAAATTAAAAATTCACACTGAAGGACCCAGAATATGGCAAGAAAACCTGAACAAAGTAGAAAATTAAAAATTCACACTGAAGGACCTGGAATATGGCAAGAAAACCTGAAAAACGTGGAAATGAGAAAATCACACTGTAGGACCCTGAATATGACGAAAAAACCTGAAAAACGTGGAAAATTAAAAATTCACACTGAAGAACCCGGAATATGGTGAAAAACCTGAAAAAGGTGGAAAATGAGAAATTCACACTGCAGGACTCAGAATATGCTGAGAAACTCTGAAAAAAAGTGAAAATTAAAAATTCAAACTATCGGATCCAGAATATGGCGAGAAACCCTGAAAAAAAAAATAGAAAATTAAAAACTCACAGTGAAGGAGCCCAAGTATGCCGAGAAAACCTGAAATCGGTCGAAAATGAGAAAATCACACTGTAGGATGCAGAATTACAAAAAACATGAAAAACATCGAAAATGAGAAAATCACACTGTAGGACCCAGAATATGCCGAGAAATCCTGAATATCGTGGAAAATTAAAAATACACGCTGTAGGACCCAGAATATGTCGAGAAACTTTGAAAAAAGTAGAAAACTAAAAACTCACTCTGAAGGACACCAAATATGGTGAGAAAACTAAGGTGGAAAATGAGAAAATCACACTGTAGGACCCAGAATATCCCGAGAAACCCTGAAAAACGTGAAAATTAAAAATTCACACTATAGGACCCAGAATATGGCAAGAAACCCTGAAAAACCAGGAAAATTAAAAATTCAAACTGACGGACAAAGAATATGGCGATAAAACCTGAAAATTGAGGAAATAAAAACTCACACTGAAGAACCCACAATCTGGCGATAAACCCTGGAAAAAGTAGAAAATTAAAAACTCACAGTGAGGGACACCAAATATGGCAAGAAAACCTGAAAAAGGTGGAAAATGAGAATAATCACACTGTAGGACCCAGAATTGCGAAAAACCTTGAGAAACGTCTTCAATGAGAAAATCACACTGTAGGACCCAGAATATGGCAAGAAAATCTGAAAAACGTGGAAAATTAAAAAATACACTTGGTAGGACACAGAATATAGCGAGAAACCCTGAAAATTTGAAAATTGAAAACTCACAGTGAAGGAGCCCAAATATAGCAAGAAAACCTGAAAAAGGTGGAAAATGAGAAAATCACACTGCAGGACCCAGAATATGCCTAGAAATCCTGAAAAAATGTGAAATTTAAAAATTCACACTATTGGACCCAATATATGGAGAGAAACTCTGAAAAACATGAAAATTAAAAATTCACACTTAAGGACCTGGAATATGGCGACAAAACCTGAAAAAAAGTTGAAAATTCAAAATTCACACTGAAGGACCCCGAATATGGCAAGAAACCTTGAAAACGTGGATAATTTAAAAATCACACTGTAGGAGCCAGAATTACGAAAAAATTTGAAAAACGTGGAAAATGAGAAAATCACACTGCAGGACCCAGAATATGAAGAGAAACCCTGAGAAATGTGAAAATTAAAAATTCACACTGTCAGACCCAGAATATGGCAAGAAACCATGAAAAAAGTGGAAAATGAGAAAATCACACTTTAAACCCAGAATATGGCGAGAAATACTGAAAAACGTGGAAAATTAAAAATTCACACTGAAGGACCTGGGATATGGCAAGAAAACCTGAAAAACGTGGAAATGAGAAAATCACACTGCAGGACCCAGAATATGAAGAGAAACCCTGAGAAACGTGAAAATAAAAAATTCACACTGTCGGACCCAGAATATGGCAAGAAACCATGAAAAAAGTGGAAAATGAGAAAATCACACTTTAAACCCAGAATATGGCGAGAAATACTGAAAAACGTGGAAAATTAAAAATTCACACTGAAGGACCTGGGATATGGCAAGAAAACCTGAAAAACGTGGAAATGAGAAAATCACACTGTAGGAGCCAGAATTACGAAAAAATTTGAAAAACGTGGAAAATGAGAAAATAACACTGCAGGACCCAGAATATGCTAAGAAAACTTGAAAAACACGGACAATTAAAAATTCACACTGAAGGACCCAAAATATGGCAAGAAAACCTGAACAAAGTAGAAAATTAAAAATTCACACTGAAGGACCTGGAATATGGCAAGAAACCAGAAAAACGAGGAAATGAGAAAATCACACTGTAGGACCCTGAATATGACGAAAAAACCTGAAAAACGTGGAAAATTAAAAATTCACACTGAAGGACCCAGAATATGCTGAGAAACTCTGAAAAAAGTGAAAATTAAAAATTCACTCTATCGGACCCAGAATATGGCAAGAAACCTTAAAAAAAAATAGAAAATTAAAAACTCACTCTGAAGGACACCAAATATAGCGAGAAAACCTGAAAAAGGTGGAAAATGAAAAAGTCACACTGTAGGACACAGAATAACGAAAAAACTTGAAAAACGTGGAAAATTAGAAAATCACACTACAGGACCCAGAATATTCAGAGAAACCCTGAAAAACGTGAAAATTAAAAATTCACACTATTGGACCCAGAATATGGCGAGAAACCCTGAAAAACGTGGAAAATTAAAAATTCAAACTGAAAGATAAAGAATATGGCGATAAAACCTGAAAAATGAGGAAATAAAAACTCACACTGAAGAACCCACAATATGGCGATAAATCCTGGAAAATGTAGAAAATTAAAAACTCACAGTGAGGGACACCAAATATGGCGAGAAAAACCTGAAAAAGGTGGAAAATGGGAATAATCACACTGTAGGACCCAGAATTGCAAAAAACCTTGAGAAACGTCTTCAGTGAGAAAATCACACTGTAGGACCCAGAATATGGCAAGAAAATCTGAAAAACGTGGAAAATTAAAAAACACTCGGTAGGACCCAGAATATAGCGAGAAACCCTGAAAAAAGTTGAAAATTAAAAACTAACAGTGAAGGAGCCCAAATATATTGAGAAAACCTGAAAAAGGTGGAAAATGAGAAAATCACACTGTAGGACCCAGAATATGCCTAGAAATCCTGAAAAACGTGAAATTTAAGAAATCACACTATTGGACCCAATATATGGCAAGAAACCCTGAAAAACATGAAAATTCAAAATTCACACTGAAGGACCTGGAATATGACGAGAAAACCTGAAAAAAGTTGAAAATTCAAAATTCACACTGAAGGACCCCGAATATGGCCAGAAACACTGAAAAACGTGGGATTAAAACTTCACATTGTAGGACCAGAATATGGCAAGAAACCTTGAAAACGTGGAAAATTAAAAAATCACACTGTAGGTCGCAGAATATTCCAAGAAAAACTGAAAAAGGCAGAAAACGAGAAAATCACACTGTAGGACACAATTATGAAAAAATTTGAAAAACGTGGAAAATGAGAAAATCACACTGCAGGACCCAGAATATGCCAAGAAACCCTGAAAAACGTGAAAATTAAAAATTCACACTGTCGGACCCAGAATATGGCAAGAAACCATGAAAAAAGTGGAAAATGAGAAAATCAGACTTTAAACCCAGAATATGGCGAGAAATACTGAAAAACGTGGAAAATTAAAAATTCACACTGAAGGACCTTGATTATGGCAAGAAAACCTGAAAAACATGGAAATGAGAAAATCACACTGTAGGAGCCAGAATTACGAAAAAACTTGAAAAACTTGAAAATGAGAAAATAACACTGCAGGACCCAGAATATGCTGAGAAAACTTGAAAAACAAGGAAAATTAAAAATTCACACTGAAGGACCCAGAATATGGCAAGAAAACCTGAACAAAGTAGAAAATTAAAAATTCACACTGAAGGACCTGGAATATGGCAAGAAAATCTGAAAAACGTGGAAATGAGAAAATCACACTGTAGGAGCCAGAATTACGAAAAAACTTGAAAAACGTGGAAAATGAGAAAATAACACTGCAGGACCCAGAATATGCTGAGAAAACTTGAAAAACAAGGAAAATTAAAAATTCACACTGAAGGACCCAGAATATGGCAAGAAAACCTGAACAAAGTAGAAAATTAAAAATTCACACTGAAGGACCTGGAATATGGCAAGAAAACCTGAAAAACGTGGAAATGAGAAAATCACACTGTAGGACCCTGAATATGACGAAAAAACCTGAAAAACGTAGAAAATAAAAAATTCACACAAAAGAACCCGGAATATGGCAAGAAAACCTGAAAAAGGTGGAAAATGAGAAAATCACACTGCAGGACCTAGAATATGCTGAGAAACTCTGAAAAAAGTGAAAATTAAAAATTCACACTATTGGACCCAGAATATGGCGAGAAACCCTGAAAAAAATAGAAAATTAAAAACTCACAGTGAAGGAGCCCAAATATGGCGAGAAAACCTGAAAAAGGTCGAAAATGAGAAAATCACACTGTAGGACCCAGAATTACAAAAAATATGAAAAACATCAAAAATGAGAAAATCACACTGTAGGACCCAGAATATGCCAAGAAACCATGAAAAACTTGGAAAATTAAAAATACACGCTGTAGGACCCAGAATATGGCCAGAAACTTTGAAAAAAGTAGAAAATTAAAAACTCACTCAGAAGGACACCAAATATGGCGAGAAAACCTGAAAAAGGTGGAAAATGAGAAAATCACACTGAAGGACACAGAATAAAGAAAAAACTTGAAAAACGTGGAAAATGAGAAAATCACACTACAGGACCCAGAAAATGCCTAGAAATCCTGAAAAATGTGAAATTTAAGAATTCACACTATTGGACAAGAAACCCTGAAAAACATGAAAATTAAAAATTCACACTGAAGGACCTAGAATATGGCGAGAAAACCTGAAAAAAGTTGAAAATTCAAAATTCACACTGAAGGACCCCGAATATGGCGAGAAACACTGAAAAACGTGGAAAATTAAAACTTCACACTGTAGGACCAGAATATGGCAAGAAACCTTGAAAACGTGGAAAAATAAAAAATCACACTGTAGGTCGCAGAATATCCTGAGAAAACCTGAAAAAGGCAGAAAATGAGAAAATCACACTGTTGGACCCAGAATATGACACAAAAAAAAAACCTGAAAAACGTGGAAAATTAAAAATTCACACTGAAGTACCCAGAATATGGCGAGAAACACTGAAAAAAGTAGAAAATTAAAAACTAAGACTGAAGGACCCCAAATATGCCGAAAAATCCTGAAAAATGTGGAAAATGAGAAAATCACACTGTAGGACCAAGAATTATGAAAAAACTTGAAAAACGTGGAAAATGAGATAATCACACTGCACAACACAGAATATGCCGAGAAACCCTGAAAACGTGAAAATTAAAAATTCACACTATCGGACCCAGAATATGGTGAGAAATACTGAAAAAAGTGAAAATTAAAAATTCACACTTAAGGACCCGAAATATGGCGAGAAAACCTGAAACACGAGGAAAATTAAAAACTCACAGTGAAGGACCCAGAATATGGCGAGAAAACCTGAAAAAAGTAGAAAATTAAAAATTCACACTGAAGGACCCAAAATATGCCAAGAAATCCTGAAAACGTGCAAAATTAAAAATACATGCTGTAGGACCCAGAATATGGAAAGAAACCCTGAAATAAGTAGAAAATTAAAAAGTCACGCTAAAGGACCCCAAATATGGCGAAAAAACCTGAAAAGGTGGAAAATGAGAAAATCACACTGCAAGACCCAGAATATGCCGAGAAACCCTGAAAAAGGCGAAAATTTAAAATTCACACTGTCAGACCCAGAATATGGATGAGAAACCCTGAAAAAAAGTAGAATATTTAAAACTCACACTGAAGCACCCCAAATATGGCGAGAAAACCTGAAAAAGGTGGAAAATGAGAAAATCACACAGTAAGACACCGAATTACGAAAAAAAACATGAAAAAAATCGAAAATGAGAAAATCACACTGTAGGACCCAGAATATGCCGAGAAACAATAAAAAAGGGGAAAATTAAAAATACACGCTGTAGGACCCAGAATATGGCGAGAAATTTTGAAAAAAGTAGAAAATTAAAAACTCTCACTGAAGGACCCCAAATATGGTGAGAAAACCTGAAAAAGGTGGAAAATGAGAAAAATCACACTGTAAAATCCAGAATATGGCAAGAAAACCTGAAAAACGTGGAAAATTAAAAATGCAGTCTGTAGGACCCAGAATATGGCGAGAAACCCCCAAAAGAGTAGAAATATAAAAACCTACAGTGAAGGACACCAAATATGGCAAGAAAACCTGAAAAAGGTGGAAAATTAGAAAATCACTCTGTAAGACCCAGAATTACGAAAAAACATGAAAAGTATCGAAAATGAGAAAATCACACTGTAGGAAACAGAATATGCCGAGAAACAATGAAAAAGGTGGAAAATTAAAAATAGACGCTGTAGGACCCATAATATGGTGAGAAGCTTTGAAAAAAGTAGAAAATTAAAAACTCACACTGAACGACCCCAAATATAGCGAGAAAACCTGAAAAAGGTGGAAAATGAGAAAATCACAGGGTGGGACCCACAATATGCTGAGAAACCCTGAAAAACCTGGACAATTAAAAATACATGCTGTAGGACCCAGAATATGGCCAGAAAACCTGAAAAATTTAGAAAATTAAAAACTCACACTGAAGGACCCCAAATATGGCGATTAACCCTGAAAAAGGTGGAAAATGAGAAAATCACACTGTAGGACCCAGAATATGCTGAGAAACCCTGAATAACTTGGAATATTTAAAAAACACGCTGTAGGACCCATAATATAGGCAGAAACCCTGAAAAAAGTAGAAAATTACAAACTCACTCTGAAGGAACGCAAATATTGCGAGAAAACCTGATAAATGTGGAAAATGAGAAAATCACAGTATAGGACCCAGAATATGCAGAGAAACCTGAAAAAACGTGAAAAATAAAAATTCACACTGTCAGACCAGAATATGGCGAGAAACCATGAAAAAATTGGAAAATTAAAAATTCACACTGTATTACCCAGAATATGGCGAGAAATACTGAAAAACGTGGAAAATTTAAAATTCACACTGAAGGACCTGGAATATTTCATGAAAACCAGAAAAAAGTGAAAATGAGAAAATCCCACTGTAGGACCTAGAATATGAGGAAAAAAACTGAAAACGTGGAAAATTAAAAATTCACATTGAAGGACCCAAATATGGCAAGAAAACCTGAAAAAGTTGGAAAATGAGTATAATCACACTGTAGGACCCAGAATAGCGAAAAAACTTGAAAAACATCGAAAATGAGAAAATCACACTGCAGGACCCAGAATATGCTGAGAAACCCGTAAAAACTTGAAAATTAAAAATTCACACTATCGGACCCAGAATATGGCGAGAAACCCTGGAAAAAGTAGAAAATTAAAAACTCACAGTGAAGGACCCCAAATATGGCAAGAAAACCTGAAAAAGGTGAAAAATGAGAAAATCACACTGTAGGACCCAGAATTACGAAAAAACTTGAAAGATGTGGAAAATGAGGAAATCACACTTCAGGACCCAGAATATGCTCTGAAACCCTGAATAACGTGAAAATTAAAAATTCACACTGTCGGACACAGAATATGGTAAGAAAACCTGAAAAACGTTGAAATGAGAAAATCACACTGTAGGACCTAGAATATGCTGAGAAACCCTGAAAAACGTGAAAATAAAATATTCACACTATCGGACCCAGAATATGGCAAGAAAACCTGAAAAACGTAGAAAATTATAAATTCACATTGAAGGACCCAGAATATGGCGAGAAAACCTGAAAAACAAGGAAAATTAAAAACTCACACTGGGCGCGGGACCTGAGACTGCATTAGTTAGGGAAGCAGAAACCGGCCTGAGTAGGGCCACAGGCCTCATCCGGCCAGATCAGCACCAGGGTAGCGGGAGCGCAGGGTTGCCTGACACCCGCCAGCTACCCACGACCCCCGCCACAGGTTTTTGGGACTGCTGGTGAGTGGAACACAGCTTCTGCTCCAGTCCAATCACGCGGGACCTGAGACTGCTCTGGTTGGGGAGAGAGAAATCAGGCCTACATAGGGCCACAACCCTCTTCCGGTCAGAAAAGCACCCACCGGGGCAGCTGCGACGCAGGGTCTGCTGACACTCGCCAGCTACCCACAACACCCGCCACAGGATCTTAAGACTTCTGGTGAGTGGAGCACAGCTTCTGCTCCAATCCAATTGCGCGGGACCTGAGACTGCATTAGTTAGGGAAGCAGAAACCGGCCTGAGTAGGACCACAGGCCTCATCCGGCTGGATCAGCGCCAGGGTAGGAGGAGCGCAGAGTTGCCTGACACCCGCCAGCTACCCACGACCCCCACCGCAGGATCTTGGGACTGCTGGTGAGTGGAACACAGCTTCTGCTCCAATCCAATTGCGCGGGACCTGAGACTGCATTAGTTAGGGAAGCAGAAACCGGCCTGAGTAGGGCCACAGGCCTCATCCGGCCAGATCAGCACCAGGGTAGCGGGAGCGCAGGGTTGCCTGACACCCGCCAGCTACCCACGACCCCCGCCACAGGATTTTGGGACTGCTGGTGAGTGGAACACAGCTTCTGCTCCAGTCCAATCACGCGGGACCTGAGACTGCTCTGGTTGGGGAGAGAGAAATCAGGCCTACATAGGGCCACAACCCTCTTCCGGTCAGAAAAGCACCGGGGCAGCTGGGGCGCAGGGTCTGCTTACACTCGCCAGCTACCCACAACACCCGCCACAGGATCTTAAGACTTCTGGTGAGTGGAGCACAGCTTCTGCTCCAATCCAATTGCGCGGGACCTGAGACTGCATTAGTTAGGGAAGCAGAAACCGGCCTGAGTAGGACCACAGGCCTCATCCGGCTGGATCAGCACCGGGGTAGCAGGAGCGCAGGGTTGCCTGACACCCGCCAGCTACCCACGACCCCCGCCGCAGGATCTTGGGACTGCTGGTGAGTGGAACACAGCTTCTGCTCCAATCCAATTGCGCGGGACCTGAGACTGCATTAGTTAGGGAAGCAGAAACCGGCCTGAGTAGGACCACAGGCCTCATCCGGCTGGATCAGCGCCGGGGTAGTGGGAGCACAGGGTTGCCTGACACCCGCCAGCTACCCACGACCCCCGCCACAGGATTTTGGGACTGCTGGTGAGTGGAACACAGCTTCTGCTCCAGTCCAATCACGCGGGACCTGAGACTGCTCTTGTTGGGGAGAGAGAAATCAGGCCTACATAGGGCCACAACCCTCTTCCGGTCAGAAAAGCACCGGGGCAGCTGGGGCGCAGGGTCTGCTGACACTCGCCAGCTACCCACCACACCCGCCACAGGATCTTAAGACTTCTGGTGAGTGGAGCACATCTTCTGCTCCAATCCAATTGCGCGGGACCTGAGACTGCATTAGTTAGGGAAGAAGAAAAACGGCCTGAGTAGGACCACAGGCCTCTTCCGGCTGGACCAGCACCGGGGTACTGTCAGCTACCCACGACCCCCGCCGCAGGATTTAGAGACTGCTGGTGAGTGGAACACAGCTTCTGCTCCAATCTTTAAATAGTGACAACGATAACAACTAACCCCAGAGATTACCAGATGGCGAAAGGTAAACGTAATAATCTTACTAACAGAAACCAAGACCACTCACCATCATCAGAACCCAGCACCCCCACTTCGCCCAGTCCAGGGCACCCCAACACACCGGAAAAGCTAGACACGGATTTAAAAGCATATCTCCTGATGATGATAGAGGACTTCAAGAAGGACTTTAATAACACACTTAAAGAAATGCAGGAGAACACTGCTAAAAAGGCAGAAGACAATAAAGAGGAAGCACAAAAATCCCTTAAAGAATTGCAGGAGAACACTGCTAAAGAGTTACAAATCCTTAAAGAAAAAAATGATAACATAATCAAACAGGTAGAAGTCCTTACAGAAAAACAGGAAAACACATCCAAACAGATGATGGAAATGAACAAAACCATACTAGACCTAAAAAGGGAAGTAGACACAATAAAGAAAACCCAAAGTGAGGCAACACTGGAGATAGAAACCCTAGGAAAGAAATCTGGAACCATAGATACGAGCATCAGCAACAGAATACAAGAGATGGAAGGGAGAATCTCAGGTGCAGAAGATTCCATAGAGAACATCGGCACAACAATCAAGGAAAATGTAAAATGCAAAAAGATCCTAACTCAAAACATCCAAGAAATACAGGACATAATGAGAAGACCAAACCTACGGATAATAGGAGTGGATGAGAATGAAGATTTTCAACTCAAAGGACCAGCAAACATCTTCAACAAAATTATAGAAGAAAACTTCCCAAATCTAAAGAAAGAGATGCCCATGAACATACAAGAAGCCTACAGAACTCCAAATAGACTGGACCAGAAAAGAAATACCTCCCGACACATAATAATCAGAGCAACAAATGCTCTAAATAAAGATAGAATACTAAAAGCAGTAAGAGAAAAAGACCAAGTAACATATAAAGGCAAGCCTATCAGAATTACACCAGACTTTTCACCAGAGACTATGAAAGCCAGAAGATCCTGGACGGATGTTATACAGACACTAAAAGAACACAAATTCCAGCCCAGGCTACTATACCCAGCCAAACTCTCAATTAACATAGATGGAGAAACCAAAGTATTCCACGACAAAACCAAATTCACACATTATCTCTCCACGAATCCAGCCCTTCAAAGGATAATAACAGAAAAAAACCAATACAAGGACAGGAACCACGCCCTAGAAACAACAAGAAGGTAATCCCTAAACAAACCTAAAAGAAGACAGCCACAAGAACAGAATGCCAACTTTAACAACAAAAATAACAGGAAACAACAATTACTTTTCCTTAATATCTCTTAATATCAATGGACTCAACTCCCCGATAAAAAGACATAGACTAACAAACTGGCTACACAAACAAGACCCAACATTTTGCTGCTTACAGGAAACTCATCTCAGAGAAAAGGATAGACACTACCTCAGAATGAAAGGCTGGAAAACAATTTTCCAAGGAAATGGCATGAAGAAACAAGCTGGAGTAGCCATTCTAATATCTGATAAGATTGACTTCCAACCCAAAGTCATTAAAAAAGACAGGGAGGGACACTTCATACTCATCAAAGGTAAAATCCTCCAAGAGGAACTATCAATCCTGAATATCTATGCTCCAAATACAAAGGCAGCCACATTCATTAAAGAAACTTTAGTAAAGCTCAAAGCACACATTGCACCTCATACAATAATAGTGGGAGACTTCAACACACCACTTTCACAAATGGACAGATCATGGAAACAGAAACTAAACAGGGACACAGTGAAACTAACAGAAATTATGAATCAAATGGATCTGGCAGATATCTACAGAACATTCTATCCTAAAACAAAAGGATATACCTTCTTCTCAGCACCTCATGGTACCTTCTCCAAAATTGACCACATAATTGGTCACAAAACAGGCCTCAACAGATATAAAAATATTGAAATTGTCCCATGCATCCTATCAGATCACCATGGACTAAGGCTGATCTTCAATAACAAAATAAATAATAGAAAGCCAACCTTCACGTGGAAACTGAACAACACTCTTCTCAATGATACCTTGGTCAAGGAAGGAATAAAGAAAGAAATTAAGGACTTTTTAGAGTTCAATGAAAATGAAGCCACAACATACCCAAACTTATGGGACGCAATGAAAGCATTTTTAAGAGGAAAACTCATAGCTCTGAGTGCCTCCAAAAGGAAACTAGAGAGAGCACACATTAGCAGCTTGACAACACACCTAAAAGCACTAGAACAAAAGGAAGCAAATTCACCCAAGAGGAGTAGACGGCAGGAAATAATCAAACTCAGGGGTGAAATCAACCAAGTGGAAACAAGAAAAACTATTCAAAGAATCAACCAATCAAGGAGCTGGTTCTTTGAGAAAATCAACAAGATAGATAAACCCTTAGCCAGACTCACTAGAGGGCACAGGGAAAGCATCCTAATTAACAAAATCAGAAATGAAAAAGGAGACATAACAACAGATCCTGAAGACATCCAAAACACCATCAGATCCTTCTACCAAAGGCTATACTCAACAAAACTGGAGAACCTGGATGAAATGGAGAAGTTCCTAGACAGATACCAGGTACCAAAGTTGAATCAAGATCAGGTTAATGATCTAAACAGCCCTATATCCCCCAAAGAAATAGAAGCAGTCATTAATAGTCTCCCAACTAAAAAAAGCCCAGGACCAGATGGGTTTAGTGCAGAGTTCTATCAGACCTTCAAAGAAGATCTAATCCCAGTTCTTCACAAACTATTCCACAAAATAGAAACAGAAGGTACTCTACCCAACTCATTCTATGAAGCCACAATTACTCTGATACCTAAACCACAAAAAGACCCAACAAAGATAGAAAACTTCAGACCAATATCCCTTATGAATATTGATGCAAAAATCCTCAATAAAGTTCTTGCTAACCGAATCCAAGAACACATCAAAACAATCATCCATCCTGACCAAGTAGGTTTCATCCCAGGGATGCAGGGATGGTTCAATATACGGAAATCCATCAACGTAATCCAGTATATAAACAAACTCAAAGACAAAAACCACATGGTCATCTCCTTAGATGCGGAAAAAGCATTTGACAAGATCCAACACCCATTCATGATAAAAGTCTTGGAAAGATCAGGAATTCAAGGCCCATACCTTAACATGATAAAAGCAATCTACAGCAAACCAGTAGCCAACATCAAAGTAAATGGTGAGAAGCTTGAAGCAATCCCTCTAAAATCAGGGACTAGACAAGGCTGTCCACTTTCTCCATACCTATTCAACATTGTACTTGAAGTCCTAGCCAGAGCAATTCGACAACAAAAGGAGATCAAAGGGATACAAATTGGAAAAGATGAAGTCAAAATATCACTTTTTGCAGATGATATGATAGTATATATAAGTGACCCTAAAAATTCCACCAGAGAACTCCTAAGCCTGATAAACAGCTTCGGTGAAGTAGCTGGATATAAAATTAACTCAAACAAATCAATGGCCTTTCTCTACACAAAGAATAAACAGGCTGAGAAAGAAATTAGGGAAACAACACCCTTCTCAATAGTCACAAATAATATAAAATATCTTGGCGTGACTCTAACTAAGGAAGTGAAAGATCTGTATAATAAAAACTTCAAGTCTCTGAAGAAAGAAATTATAGAAGATCTCAGAAGATGGAAAGATCTCCCATGCTCATGGATTGGCAGGATCAACATTGTAAAAATGACTATCTTGCCAAAAGCAATCTACAGATTCAATGCAATCCCCATCAAAATTCCAAATCAATTCTTCAACGAATTAGAAAGTGCAATCTGCAAATTCATCTGGAAGAACAAAAAACCTAGGATAGCAAAAACTCTTCTCAAGGATAAAAGAACCTCTGGTGGAATCACCATGCCGGACCTAAAGCTCTACTACAGAGCAATTGTGATAAAAACTGCATGGTACTGGTATAGTGACAGACAAATAGACCAATGGAATAGAATTGAAGACCCAGAAATGAACCCACACACCTATGGTCACTTGATCTTCGACAAGGGAGCTAAAAACATCCAGTGGAAGAAAGACAGCATTTTCAACAAATGGTGCTGGCACAACTGGTTGTTAACATGTAGAAGAATTCGAATCGATCCATTCCTATCTCCTTGTACTAAGGTCAAGTCTAAGTGGATCAAGGAACTTCACATAAAACCAGAGACACTGAAACTTATAGAGGAGAAAGTGGGGAAAAGCCTTGAAGATATGGGCACAGGGGAAAAATTCCTGAATAGAACAGTAATGGCTTGTGCTGTAAGATCGAGAATTGACAAGTGGGACCTCATGAAACTACAAAGCTTCTGCAAGGCTAAAGACACCATCAATAAGACAAAAAAACCACCAACAGACTGGGAAAGGATCTTCACCTATCCTAAATCAGATAAGGGACTAATATCCAATATATATAAAGAACTCAAGAAGGTGGACTCCAGAAAGTCAAATAACCCCATTAAAAAATGGGGCTCAGAACTGAACAAAGAATTCTCACCTGAGGAATACCGAATGGCAGAGAAGCACCTGAAAAAATGTTCAAAATCCTTAATCATCAGGGAAATGCAAATCAAAACAACCCTGAGATTCCACCTCACACCAGTCAGAATGGCTAAGATCAAAAATTCAGGTGACAGCAGATGCTGGCGAGGATGTGGAGAAAGGGGAACACTCCTCCATTGTTGGTGGGATTGCAAGCTTGTACAACCACTATGGAAATCAGTCTGGCGGTTCCTCAGAAAATTGGACATAGTACTACCGGAGGATCCAGCAATACCTCTCCTGGGCATATATCCAGAAGATGTCCCAACCGGTAAAAAGGACACATGCTCCACTATGTTCATAGCAGCCCTATTTATAATAGCCAGAAGCTGGAAAGAACCCAGATGTCCCTCAACAGAGGAATGTATACAGAAATTATGGTACATTTACACAATGGAGTACTACTCAGCTATTAAAAAGAATGAATTTATGAAATTCCTAGCCAAAATGGATGGACCTGGAGGGCATCATCTTGAGTGAAGTAACACAATCACAAAAGAACTCACACAATATGTATTCATTGATAAGTGGATATTAGCCCAAAACTTAGGATACCCAAGATATAAGATACAATTTGATAAACGCATGAAACTCAAGAAGAATGAAGACCAAAGTGTGGACACTGTGCACCTTCTTAGAATTGGGAACAAAACACCCAGGGAAGGAGTTACAGAGACAAAGTTCGTAGCTGTGATGAAAGGATGGACCATTTAGAGACTGCTGTATCCAGGGATCCGTCCCATAATCAGCTTCTAAACGCTCACACCATTGCATACACTAGTAAGATCTTGCTGAAAGGACCCAAATATAGCTGTCTCTTGTGAGACGATGCCGGGGCCTAGCAAACACAGGAGTGGATGTTCACAGTCAGCTATTGGATGTATCACAGGGCTCCCAATGGAGAAGCTAGAGAAAGTACCCAAGGAGCTAAAGGGATCTGCAACCCTATTGTTGGAACAACATGATGTACTAACCAGAACCCTGGAGCTCTTGTCTCTAGCTGCATATGTATCGAAAGATGGCCTAGTCGGCCATCAATGGAAAGAGAGGCCCATTGGACTTGCAAACTTTATATGCCCCAATATAGGGGAATGCCAGGGCCAAAAGAATGGGAATGGGTGGGTAGGGAAGTGGGGGGCGCTATGGGGGACTTTTGGGATAGTATTGGAAATGTAATTGAGGAAAATATGTAATAAAAATATTTAAAAAAAATAAATAAATAAATGTACCTTGATAAAGTTCCAAAAAAAAAAAAAAAAAAAAGTCCTGGAGAGATTGGGAATGCAAGGGACATATCTAACACAAAAAAAAAAGAAAGCAATGAAATGGCAGAGGGGGGGGTTTAAGGGAGAGGGAGTATCCTAAATGGGATACTAGACCCAAAAAAGAACATTTGTGAACAAATTTTAGAAACCCAAAACTCTCAAGTCACAAACCAATGTTTATTTCTGTTTGACAACAACACAGTAATTACGAACGATGTTAACATGAGGAATATACTGTTAATCTTGTCATCCTGACAGCATTTAGGATCACCTAGGAGACATACCTCTGGCTGTCTCTATGAGGGGGGTTTCAGAGAGATTTGACAGAACTGGAAAGATCCATACGAGTGTAGGCCTAAACAGCTTTTAACTGGTCATTGTGTAACTTAGTTTGGTTTGGTTTTTTAAGGAGAAAAAAATAGGTTTTTGCTGACACCCAAGTGAGTTGTTGGGTTCAGGCAGAGGTATAAAGGTATAAAGTCTACCAAGACTAAGGAGTTGCCTGGCCAGAAGGCGCCAGTTGCCCTGTCAACAATCACTGAACTCAACAAGACAGCACAAACCAGAAACAAAAGAGGAATACATCACCAGTCCTCAGTGTGGGGAGGCAGAGACTTTGGGGCTAATGCCAGAAGGCCAGGGGCACTCACCTATCCAGGCAATAAACACACCTAGGAACAGCTTCAGAGAACTGGCTTCATTTATTGGGGAATTCGGGGTATTTATGCCCCTGGGGAGGTGGTCTGAGTCTCCAGGGCACGGTTTGTGTGGCCAGGTGGTATTGACCAGGTCAGATTGTTGGAAGAGGCTTCATCTGCATACTCAGGGGCTGCAGGATCTGAGAGGAAAACCTTAGAAAGTCAGACAAGGAGTGAAACTTCATAGTAGCCAGGGTAATGGAATTTTACCAGGGGTGATGGTGGGAGAGCTGGCTTTATGATACCAGGTTGGAAGAGGGGAGGGAGCCAACTCCTGCCATCCTCATCTGAGATATCTGGGGTTGAAGCTCTCCCGGACCCTTCCTCCACAATCCTGGGCTAGTATGGTCCACAGGGAGTACTGAGCACCAGTATGCATCTCTCTCTACTTCCTGACTACAGATGTGACCAGCCATCTGATGCTTCAGCCTCCGGAGCTACAGTGGCTCTCAGTGTCACTGTTTCCCCACAATGATGACTGTACCCTCAAACCTCGAGTCTTTCTTATATTGCCAATTAAAGCCTTTCCTTGACAAAAAAAAAAAAAAAAAAAAAAAAAAAAAAAAAAAAAAAAACCTCACACTGAAGGACCCAGAATATGGCGAGAAAACCTGATAAAAGCAGAAAATTATAATCTCAAACAGAAGTAACCCTAATATGGCGAGAAAAACTGTAAAAGGTGGAAAATGAGAAAATCACACTGAAGGACCCAGAATATGGCAAGAAAACCTGAAAAACATGGAGAATTAAAAATACACGTGGTAGGACCGAGAATATGGTGAGAAACCCTAAAAAAAGTAGAAAATTACAAACTCACACTGAAGGACCCCAAATATGGCAAGAAAAATTGGGAAAGGTACAGTATGAGAAAATCACACTGCAGGACCCAGAATATGGCGAGAAACCCTGAAAAACGTGGAAAATTAAAAATTCACACTGAAGGACCCGGGATATGGCCAGACCCTGAAAAACGAGGAAAATTAAAAACTCACACTGAAGGATACCTAATATTGCCAGAAAACCAGAAAAAGGAGGAAAATGAGAATAATCACACTGAAGGACAGAGAATATGCTGATAAACCTTGAAAAAACTTGGAAATTTTAAAATACAAGCTGTAGGACCCAGAATATGGCGAGAAACACTGAAAAGGGTGGAAAATGAGAAAATCACACTGACGGACCCAGAATTACGAAAAAACTTGAAAAACGAGGAAAATGAGAAAATCACACTGCAGGACCCAGAATATTCTCAGAAACCCAGAAAAAACGTGAAAATTAAAAATTCACACTGTCGGACACAGAATATGTCGAGAAGCCCTGAAAAAAAGTAGAAAATTAAAAACTCACAGTGAAGGAAAAAATCACAAAAATCACACTGTAGGACCCATAAAATGACGAATAAATCTTAAAAACGTGGAAAATTAAAAATTCACAGTGAAGGACCAGGAATATGGCGAGAAAACCTGAAAAACGAGGAAAATTAAAAAACTTGCACTGTAGGACCCAGAATATGGCGAGAAAACCTGAAAAAGGTGAAAATAAGAAAATCACACTGTAGGACCCAGAATTGCTAAAAAACTTGTAAAAAGTGGAAAATGAGAAAATCACACTGTAGGACCCAGAATATTCCGAGAAACCCTGAAAAACGTGAAAATTAAAAATTCACACTGTCGGGCCCAGAATATGGCGAGAAACCATGAAAAAAGTGGAAAATTAAAAATTCACACTGTATTACCGAGAATATGGCGAGAAATACTGAAAAACGTGGAAAATTAAAAATTCACACTGAAGTTCCCAGAATATGGCGAGAAAACCTGAAAAATGTGGAAATGAGAAAATCAATCTGCAGGATCTAGGACTTGGAATATGATGAGAAACCCTGAAAAAGTCAGAAAATTAGAAAATCATACTGTAGGACTTGGAATATGGTGAGAAACCCTGAAAATGTCAAAAAATGAGAAAATCACGCAGTAAGACTCAGAATATGGTGAGAAACACAGAAAAAGTCTTAAAATGAGAAAATCACACTGTAGGACCAGAATATAGTGATAAACCCTGAAAATTTCGAAAAATGAGAAAATGACACTGTAGGAGCTGGAATATATTGAGAAACCCTGAAAAAGTCGAAAAATGAGAAATTCACACTGTAGGACCTGGAATATGGTGAGAAACCCTGAAAAAGTCGAAAAATAAGAAAATCACACTTGTAGGACCTCCAATATGGTGAGAAACCCTGAAAAAGTCGAAAAATGAGAAAATCACACACTAGGACCCAGAATATGGTGAGAAACCCTGAAAAAGTTGAAAAATGAGAATATCAAACTGTAGGACCTGGAATATGGTGAGAAACACTGAAAAAGTCAAAAAATGAGAAAATCACACTTTAGGACATGGAATATGATGAGAAAACCTGAAAGAGTCAAAAAATGAGAAAATCACACTGTGGGAGCTGGAATATGGTGAGAAAACACTGAAAAAGTCTAAAAATGAGAAAATCACACATTAGGACCTGGAATATGGTGAGAAACCCTGATCAGTCGAAAAATAAGAAAATCAAACTTGTAGTACATGCAATATGGTGAGAAACCCTGAAAAAGTCGAAAAATGAGAAAATCACACTGTAGGACTTGGAATAAGATGAGAAACCGTGAAAAAGTCAAAAAATGAGTAAAATACACTGAAGGAGCTGGAATATGGTGAGAAACCCTGAAAAAGTCGAAAAATAAGATATTCACACTTGTAGGACCTGCAAGAAGGCGAGAAATTCTGAAAAAGTCAAAAAATGAGAAAATCACACGGTAGGACATGGAATATGATGAGAAAACCTGAAAAAGTCGAAAAATGAGAAAATCACACTGTAGGAGCTGGAATATGGTGAGAAACCCTGAAAAAGTCAAAAAATGAGAAAAATCACACTGTAGGACCTGGAATATGGTGAGAAAATATGAAAAAGTCGAAAAATGAGAAAATCACACTCTAGGACTTAGAATATGATGAGACAACCTGAAAAAGTAAAAAAATGAGAAAATCACACTGTAGGACTTGGAATATGGTGAGAAACCCTGAAATAATCGAAAAATGAGAAAATCACGCAGTAGGACCTGGAATTTGGTGAGAACCACTGAAAAAGTCTTAAAATGAGAAAATCACACTGTCGGAACTGGAATATGGTGAGAAACCCTGAAAAAGTCAAAAAATGAGAAAAATCACAGAGTAGTACATGGAATATGTTGAGAAACTCTGAAAAAGTCGAAAAATGAGAAAATGACAGTGTAGTACATGGAATATGTTGAGAAAACCTGAAATATTCGAAAAATGAGAAAATGACAATGTAGAACCTGGAATACGGTAAAAAACCCTGAAAAAGTTAAAAAATGAGAAAATCATACTGTAGGACCAGGAATATGGTGAGAAAGACTGAAAAAGTCGAAAAATGAGAAAATCATGCGGTAGGACCCAGAATATGGTGAGAAACCCTGAAAAAAGTCAAAAAATAAGAAAATCACGCAGTAGGACCTGGAAGCTGGTGAGAAACCCTGAAAAAGTCGGAAAATGAGAAAATCAAACTGTAGGATCTGGAATATGTTGAGAAACCCTGAAAAATTCGAAAAAAGCAAAAATCACACTCTAGGACTTGGAATATGGTGAGAAACCCTGAAAAAGTCAAAAAATGAGAAAATCACACTGTAGTACCTGGAATATGGTGAGAAGCACTAAAAAAGTATTAAAATGAGAAAATCACACAGTAGGACCTGGAATATGGTGAGAAACCCTGAAAAAGTCAAAAAATGAGAAAATCACACTGTAGGACCAGGAATATGGTGAGAAACCCTGAAAAAGTCAAAAAATGAGAAAAATCACACTGTAGTACATGGAATAGGGTGAGATACTCTTAAAACGTCGAAAAATTAGAAAAATCACACTCTAGGAGTTGGAATAAAATGAGAATCCCTAAAAAAGTCAAAAAATGACAAAATCGCACTGTAGGACTTGGAATAAGATGAGAAACCCTGAAAAAGTCAAAAAATGAGAAAATCACACTGTAGGACCTGGAATATGGTGAGAAACCCTGAAAAAGTCGAAAAATGAGAAAATCACACTGTAGGACCTGGAATATGGTGAGAAACCCTGAAAAAGTCGAAAAATGAGAAAATCACACTGTAGGACCTGGAATATGGTGAGAAACCCTGAAAAAGTCGAAAAATGAGAAAATCACACTGTAGGACCTGGAATATGGTGAGAAACCCTGAAAAAGTCTTAAAATGAGAAAAATCACCCAGTAGGACCTGGAATATGGTGAGAAACTCTGAGAAAGTCGAAAAATAAGTTATTCACACTTGTAGGACCTGCAATATGGTGAGAAACACTGAAAAAGTCAAAAAATGAGAAAATTACACTGGTGGACCTGGAATATGGTTAGAAACCCTTTAAAAGTCTTAAAAAGAGAAAATCACACTGTAGGACTTGGAAAATGATGAGAAACCCTGAAAAAGTCAAAAAATGAGAAAATAACACTGTAGTACCTGGAATATGATGAGAATCACTGAAAAACTCGAAAAATGTGATAATCACCCTCTAGGACTTGGAATATGATGAGAATCCCTGAAAAAGTCGAAAAATGAGAAAATTACACTGGTGGACCTGGAATATGTTGAGAAACCCTTTAAAAGTCGAAAAAAGAGAAAATCACCCTGTAGGACTTGGAATATGATGAGAAACCCTGAAAAAGTCAAAAAATGAGAAAATAACACTGTAGTACCTGGAATATGGTGAGAAAACACTGAAAAAGTCTAAAAAAGAGAAAATCACACAGTCGGACCTGGAATATGGTTAGAAAACCTGAAAGAGTCAAAAAATAAGAAAAGCAAACTTGTAGTACCTGCAATATGGTGAGAAAGCCTGAAAAAGTCGAAAAATGATATAATCACACTATAGGACATGGAATAAGATGAGAAACCTTGAAAAAGTCAAAAAATGAGAAAAATACACTGAAGGAGCTGGAATATGGTGAGAAACCCTGAAAAAGTTGAAAAATAAGAAATTCACACTTGTAGGACCTGCAATAGGGTGAAAAATTTTGAAAAAGTAAAAAAATGAGAAAATCACACTGTAGGACTTGGAATATGGTGAGAAACACTGAAAAAGTCAAAAAATGAGAAAATCACACTCTAGGACTTGGCATATGGTGAGAAACTCTGAAAATGTCGAAAAATGAGAAAATCACACAGTAGGACCTGGAATTTGGTGAGAAACACTGAAAAAGTCTCAAAATAGAAAATCACACTGTAGTACCTGGAATATGGTGAGAAACACTAAAAAAGTATTAAAATGAGAAAATCACACAGTAGGACCTGGAATATGGTGAGAAACCCTGAAACAGTCGAAAAATAAGGAAATCAAACTTGTAGTACAAGCAATATGGTGACAAACCCTGAAAAAGTCGAAAAATGAGAATATCACACTCTAGGACTTGGAATATGATGAGAAACCCTTGTAGGACCTGCAATATGGTGAGAGACACTGAAAAAGTCTTAAAATGAGAAAATCACACTGTAGGACTTGGGATATGGTGAGAAACCGTGAAAAAGTCGAAAAATTAGAAAATCAAACTGTAGGAACTGGAATACACTGAGAATCCCTGAAAAATTCAAAAAATGCGAAAATCACACCCTAGGACTTGGAATATGATGAGAAACCCTGAAAACTTCAAAAAATGAGAAAAATCACACTGTAGTACCTGGAATATGGTGAGAAACACTAAAAAGGTAATAAAATGAGAAAATCACAGAGTAGGACCTGGAATATGGCGAGAAACCCTGAAACAGTCGAAAAATAAGAAAATCAAACTTGTAGTACATGCAATATGGTGAGAAACACTGAAAAAGTCAAAAAATGAAATATCACACTCTAGGACTTGGAATATGATTAGAAACCCAGAAAAAGTCAAAAAAATGAGAAAATCACACTGTAGGACTTGGAATATGAGGAGAAACCCTGAAAAAGTCTTAAAATGAGAAAATCACACTGTAGGACTTGGGATAAGGCAAGAAACCCTGAAAAAGTAGAAAAAATAGAAAATCAAACTGTAGGAACTGGAATATGCTGAGAATCCCTGAAAAATTCGAAAAATGCGAAAATCACACTCTAGGACTTGGAATAAGATGAGAAACCCTGAAAAAGTCAAAAAATGAGAAAATCACACTGTAGTACCTGGAATATGGTGAGAAACACTGAAAAAGTCTAAAAATAAGATAAAACTTGTAGTACCTGAAATATGGTGAGAAACCCTGAAAAAGTCGAAAAATGAGAAAATCACACTGTAGGAGCTGGAATATATTGAGAAACCCTGAAAAAGTCGAAAAATGAGAAAATCACACTGTAGGACCAGAATATAGTGATAAACCCTGAAAATTTCGAAAAATGAGAAAATGACACTGTAGGAGCTGGAATATATTGAGAAACCCTGAAAAAGTCGAAAAATGAGAAATTCACACTGTAGGACCTGGAATATGGTGAGAAACCCCTGAAAAAGTCGAAAAATAAGAAAATCACACTTGTAGGACCTCCAATATGGTGAGAAACCCTGAAAAAGTCGAAAAATGAGAAAATCACACACTAGGACCCAGAATATGGTGAGAAACCCTGAAAAAGTTGAAAAATGAGAATATCAAACTGTAGGACCTGGAATATGGTGAGAAACACTGAAAAAGTCAAAAAATGAGAAAATCACACTTTAGGACATGGAATATGATGAGAAAACCTGAAAGAGTCAAAAAATGAGAAAATCACACTGTGGGAGCTGGAATATGGTGAGAAAACACTGAAAAAGTCTAAAAATGAGAAAATCACACATTAGGACCTGGAATATGGTGAGAAACCCTGATCAGTCGAAAAATAAGAAAATCAAACTTGTAGTACATGCAATATGGTGAGAAACCCTGAAAAAGTCGAAAAATGAGAAAATCACACTGTAGGACTTGGAATAAGATGAGAAACCGTGAAAAAGTCAAAAAATGAGTAAAATACACTGAAGGAGCTGGAATATGGTGAGAAACCCTGAAAAAGTCGAAAAATAAGATATTCACACTTGTAGGACCTGCAAGAAGGCGAGAAATTCTGAAAAAAGTCGAAAAATGAGAAAATCACACTGTAGGAGCTGGAATATGGTGAGAAACCCTGAAAAAGTCAAAAAATGAGAAAAATCACACTGTAGGACCTGGAATATGGTGAGAAAATATGAAAAAGTCGAAAAATGAGAAAATCACACTCTAGGACTTAGAATATGATGAGACAACCTGAAAAAGTAAAAAAATGAGAAAATCACACTGTAGGACTTGGAATATGGTGAGAAACCCTGAAATAATCGAAAAATGAGAAAATCACGCAGTAGGACCTGGAATTTGGTGAGAACCACTGAAAAAGTCTTAAAATGAGAAAATCACACTGTCGGAACTGGAATATGGTGAGAAACCCTGAAAAAGTCAAAAAATGAGAAAAATCACAGAGTAGTACATGGAATATGTTGAGAAACTCTGAAAAAGTCGAAAAATGAGAAAATGACAGTGTAGTACATGGAATATGTTGAGAAAACCTGAAATATTCGAAAAATGAGAAAATGACAATGTAGAACCTGGAATACGGTAAAAAACCCTGAAAAAGTTAAAAAATGAGAAAATCATACTGTAGGACCAGGAATATGGTGAGAAGACTGAAAAAGTCGAAAAATGAGAAAATCATGCGGTAGGACCCAGAATATGGTGAGAAACCCTGAAAAAAGTCAAAAAATAAGAAAATCACGCAGTAGGACCTGGAAGCTGGTGAGAAAACCCTGAAAAAGTCGGAAAATGAGAAAATCAAACTGTAGGATCTGGAATATGTTGAGAAACCCTGAAAAATTCGAAAAAAGCAAAAATCACACTCTAGGACTTGGAATATGGTGAGAAACCCTGAAAAAGTCAAAAAATGAGAAAATCACACTGTAGTACCTGGAATATGGTGAGAAGCACTAAAAAAGTATTAAAATGAGAAAATCACACAGTAGGACCTGGAATATGGTGAGAAACCCTGAAAAAGTCAAAAAATGAGAAAATCACACTGTAGTACCTGGAATATGGTGAGAAGCACTAAAAAAGTATTAAAATGAGAAAATCACACAGTAGGACCTGGAATATGGTGAGAAACCCTGAAAAAGTCAAAAAATGAGAAAATCACACTGTAGGACC
>NW_028227596.1:0-62522 GCF_978045245.1 Mus caroli
AAATAAATAAACATTTTTTAAAAAGTATAAGAAAGAAAGAAAGACCAGGCAGGCCTGCCACCATGTCTGTCTGTCTGTCTGTCTGTCTATCTGTCAGATACCCTGGAACTGGAGATGAGCCACCATATAGTTGATGGTAGTTGATTCCAGGTTCTCTGGAAGAGGAGACAATGCTGTTAATTGTTGAGCCCTTTCAGTGGCCCCACCCATCTTTAAATTTTTAGAAATATATGTGAGGCTGTGTTCATGTACATCATATGCAGACCATAGGAGGGATATAGATTCTCCAGAATCTGACACCCTCTTCTGGAGTGCCTGAAGACAGCTACAGTGTACTTATATCTAATAAATAAATAAATAAATAAATAAATAAATAAATGAATAAATAAATAAATAAATAAATAAACATTTTTAAAAAAGGATAAGAAAGAAAGAAAAATCAGGCAGGCCTGCCATCCTTATCTCTGTCTGTCTGTATGTCTGTCTTATCCCCTGGAACTTGAAATGGGCCACCATATAGTTGCTGGTAGTTTATCCCACGTTCTCTGGAAGAAGAGACAATGCTGTTAATTGTTGAGTCCTTTCAGTGGGCTCACCCATCTTTAAATTTTTAGAAGTATATGTGAGGCTGTTTTTATGTACATCATATGCAGACCATAAGAGGGATTTAGATTCTCCAGAAGATGACACACTCTTCTAGAGTGTCTGAAGACTGCTACAGTGTACTTATATCTAATAAATTCATAAATAAACAAATAAACATTTTTAAAAAAGGATAATAAAGAAAGAGAGACCAGGCAAGCCTGCCATCCTTGTCTGTCTGTCTGTCTGTCTGTTCCCCTGGAACTAGAGATGGGCCACCATATAAATGCTGGTAGTTGATCCCATGTTCTCTGGAAACGGAGTCAGTGCTGTTAATTGTTGAGCCCTTTCAGTGGCCCCACCCATCTATAAATTTTTAGAAGTATATGTGAGGCTGTGTTCATGTACATCATATGCAGACCATAAGAGGGATATAGATTCTCCAGAATCTGACACCCTCTTCGGGAGTGTTTGAAGAGAGCTACAGTGTACTTATATCTAATAAATACATACTTAAATTAATAAACATTTTTTAAAAAGGATAAGAAAGAATGAAAGACCAGGTAGGCCTTCCATCCTTAACTCTATCTGTCTGTATGTCTGTCTGTCTGTCTGATCCCCTGGAACTGGAGATGGGCCACCATATAGTTCCTGGTAGTTGATCCCAGGTTCTCTGGTAGAGGAGACAATGCTGTTAATTGTTGAGCCATTTCAGTTGCCCCAACCATCTTTAAATTTTTAGAAGTATATGTGAGGCTGTGTTCATGTACATCATATGCAGACCATAAGAGGGATATTGATTCTCCAGAATCTGACACCCTCTTCTGGAGAGTCTGAAGACAGCTACAGTGTACTTATATCTAATAAATACATAAATAAAGAAATAAATAAATAAATGAATAAATAAATAAATAAATGAACATTTTTTAAAAAGGATAAGAAAGAAAGAAAAATCAGGCAGGCCTGCCATCCTTATCTCTGTCTGTCTGTCTGTCTGTCTGTCTGTCTTATCCCCTGGAACTTGAGATGGGCCACCATATAGTTGCTTGTAGTTGATCCAAGGATCTCTGGAAGAGGAGACAATGCTGTTAATTGTTGAGCCCTTTCAGTGGGCCCACACTTCTTTAAATTTTTATAAGTATATGTGAGGCTGTGTTTATGTACATCATATGCAGACCATAAGAGGGATTTAGATTACCCAGAAGATGACACCCTCTTCTAGAGTGTCTGAAGACAGCTAAAGTGTACTTATATCTAATAAATACATACTTAAATTAATAAACATTTTTTAAAAGTATAAGAAAGAAAGAAAGACCAGGCAGGCCTCCATCCTTATCTCTGTCAGTCTGTCTGTCTGTCTGATCCATTGGAACTGGAGATGGGCCACTATATAGTTGCTGTTAGTTGATCCCAGGTTCTCTGGAAGAAGAGACAATGCTGTTAATTGTTGAGCCCTTTCAGTGGCTCCACCTATCTTTAAATTTTTAGAAGTATATGTTAGGCTGTGTTTATGTACATCATATGCAGACCATAAGAGGGATTTAGATTCTCCAGAATCTGACACCCTCTTCTGGAGTGTCGAAGACAACTACAGTGTACTTATATCTAATAAATAAATAAATAAATAAATAAATAAACATTATTTTAAAAGGATAAGAAAGAAAGAAAAACCAGGCAGGCCTGCCCTCCTTATCTCTGTCTGTCTGTCTGTCTGTCTGATCCCCTGGAACTGGAGATGGGCCACCATATAGTTGCTGGTAGTTGATCCCAGGTTTTCTGGAAGAAGAGACAATGCTGTTAATTGTTGAGCCCTTTCAGTGGCCCCACCCATCTTAAATTTTTAGAAGTGTATGTGAATCTGTGTTTATGTCCATCATATGCAGACCATAAGAGGGATTTATATTCTCCAGAATCTGACACCCTCTTCTGGAGTGTCTGAAGACAGCTACAGTGTACTTATATCTTATAAATACATAAATAAATAAATAAACATTTTTTAAAAAGGATAAGAAAGAAAGAAAAACCAGGTAGGACTGCCACCCTTGTCTGTCTGTCTCTTTGTCTTCCTGATCCCCTGGAACTGGAGATGGGCCACCATATAGTTGCTGGTAGTTGATCCCAGGTTCTCTGTTAGAGGAGACAATGCTGTTAATTTTTGAGCCCTTTCAGTGCCCCCACACATCTTTAAATTTTTAGAAGTATATGTGAGGCTGTGTTTATGTACATCATATGCAGACCATAAGAGGGATTTAGATTCTCCAGAATCTGGCACCCTCTTCTGGAGTGTCTGAAGACAGCTACAGTGTACTTATATGTAATAAATACATAAATAAATAAATAAATAAATAAATAAACATTTTTTTTAAAAGTATAAGAAAGAAAGAAAGACCAGGCAGGCCTCCATTCTTATCTCTGTCTGTCTGTCTGTCTGTCTGATACCCTGGAACTGGAGATGGGCCACCATATAGTTGCTGGTAGTTTATCCAAGGTTCTGTGGAAGAGGAGACAATGCTGTTAATTGTTGATCCCTTTCTGTGGCCCCACCCATCTTTAAATTTTTAGAAGTATATGTGAGGCTGTGTTTATGTACATCATATGCAGACCATAAGAGGGATTTAGATTCTCCAGAATCTGACACCCTCTTTTGGAGTATCTGAAGATAGCTACAGTGTACTTATATCTAATAAATAAATAAATAAATAAATAAATAAATAAATAAATAAATAAACATTTTTTAAAAAGGATAAGAAAGAAAGAAAGACCAGGCAGGGCTGCCATCCTTATCTTTGTCTGTCTGTCTGTCTCTCTGTTTGTCTGTCTGTCTGATCTCCTGGAACTGGAGATGGGCCACCATTTTGTTGCTGGTAGTGAAAGACTCCAGGACTCCCAAAGGGAGGCACTTACTCAAGCCTCGGGTCAGCTGAGCACCCAAGAAGACACTGAGATCGAACTTAAGATGTATAGAGAGTAAGATTTAATACAGCAACGACAAGAAAGCACACAAAAAGCACATATACCAGATATCTGGGGTCGAAACTCATGCAGCCAGCAAGGTGCAGAGGAGATTCGGCAATTGGCCCAGACTTGTCACAGGCTTTTATAGGAGAAGGGTAAGGAGAAAAGTACAAGTTTTACGTCACCAAGGTGTTCTGCCAAGGAGCTTTACATAACCAAGGGGTCGTGTCCTATATTTTGGCAATGTACTCGATCTATTGGAACATTCTGGGGTAGTACCAGGAGGCCCCTATCTCAAAAATGTTCTTGGAACAGTCTTCAGTTAGGAGGGGTTGGACTGAGTTCGCTCCAGGAGACCCTTATCTCAGAAATGCTCCTGGAACCGTTCTCACTTGGGAGGGGTCGGACTCTGGGGTGAAGAGTTCAAGAATGTACTCTGAGGTAAAAAGTTCAGGTGTGTTCCGGGAACAACCTCTAGATGGGAGGGGTAAGAGAACTCTGAGTTGGAGAGTTCATGGAGAGTTCAGCTTTTCTTCTTTCATTCCCCCCTTCTTTTAGTGAATAGCTCTAATCTTAGAGCGAGTCCTGCATTTATCCCCCTCCACAGAGTCCAATCTCTTTCTGTTTTGTAACATCACTTTGGACAGGGAAGTCAAAAATAGACCGTTTTATAGTTCTAAGATCAACATCCATAGCTGTACATAACCAACAGGATTGAGTCATATTAGGATTAGTTCTAAAACTTAAGAAAGCTCTTAGTCTATGTGGCCATTGGGGAGGTCGTGTCCAGCAGGGGATGAGATGGCCACATTATTTTTGTGGTAGTTCTGATTTTTTAGATGGCGCTGTAGATGGCCTTCCTTAGCGTAGGCCTTGTGGCACAGGTGGCATTCATAGAGCCGGCCCCCTGTGTGCAGATGCATATGGTTTTTGAGGTCGTAGTTATGCAGGAAGCGGGCTGGACAGTGGGGGCATGAGTAGGGTCGCTCTCCTGTGTGCTCTCGCATGTGGATCTTCAGCTTATCATTCCTGGTGAAGCGGATACCGCAGACCTCACAGGCAAAAGGCTTTTCACCATTGTGGGTCCTTATGTGCCGAGGCAGTTTGCCTGCCCCGTGGATTATCTTGTGACAGACTGGGCACTCTTGGGGCATCTGTGAAAGGCGTTTAGGCACTAGCTTGTTTTGGTCATTTAGGCCTGGTGTCAGGGCATCCTGGTGCAGCGAACTTAGGTAAGCCCTCAGGTCAGGGTCAATGAGATCTTCATCTGAGCCCAGCTCTTCTGATGATAGTGGAGGTTCGTTACTCTGGGCCAGCCCGTAGCCTGGTGGGTTGAGCATTTTTGAGGTTGAGGCTGTGGGGGTGGCAGTGGCAAAAGCCTCCAGGTACTGTCGGGCTCGCTCACAGTCATCTTTATCTGGGCTGGGGGCTTCCAGTCCACTGCCTTGCAAAATCTCCAAGCAAGTAGTGACGACACATGGGATTTCCAGTAGCCGAGCAGCTTGGAGTACAGCCGGCACATTGGCGTTGCTGGTGGTCAGTGTGGCTGTGTAAGCAAACTCGAGCAGGGCACTTAGGGCCTCCGGCCCTACAAAGTTCAGCTCACACACACTGGCTTTTGCTCCCCCAGAAGCCGTTTCAACACTCTCTGTTTTTATTACTGTTCTCTCTCTCTCTTCTGTAAAGAGCCTCTTGAAGTAGTGGCTACAGGCAGCCAGCACAGCCCTGTGGGTTTGGTACTCAAAACCCTGTGTCCTGATGGTGAGGTCGCACAGATGACCCAGCTGGCGCTGCTCGTTTAGGCAGCTCAGGAGCTCGCTGCTGTGATCTGGGAATGGGATTCCAATTAGGTCATCCTCGGGGCTCCCCATCTTTTTCTTTTTAGTCGTTGGGTCTGTTTGCTGGAGCTGGGCAACAGAGCAGGGTGTAGAAAGAGTCAACACAGGGATCCAATATCCTGCTAGACTTAGTCAAGGGGGGGCGGTCCCCCATGTAGAATTTCATAAGAAGTAAGACCGAAACGTCCAGGTGTGTTTCGGACTCTGAGAAGCACAAAGGGAAGGAGGGTCACCCAGTCTTTACCGTCAGTCTCAATAGCTAGTTTAACAACATAGGTTAAGACAGTGATGGGCATAGGAGTCTCATAAAGGATCTTAAACAGAGTAAAACTGAATCAAGAAATAGGGCATAGGGAAGGAACACCAAGTCCATGCCAGTCTCCACGATTAATTTTATCAAGGTCTGTCTTAGAGTTTTAGACTAATTTTTATCTATCCTGAGCTCTGAGGTCTATACACACAATGTAATTTTTATTTGACCTCTAAATGCTTGGCCACACCCTGACTTACCTGGGCAACAAAGCAGGGCCATTATCTGACACTATTGCCTTTGGCACTCTGAACCTTGGAAAAATTTTCTTTAATAATCTTCTTGATGACTATGTGAGCAGTCTCATTTATCCATATTGAGAACGTCTTCTGCAAATGTCAACAGCTTTCTTTGTTTGTATTGTTCCATACAGTGGCAAAAGCATACCTGCTGTCAGTGTCATTTATAAAGCTTGTATCAAAACCACAAGTTCAGCTTTCTGGGCTGAAGTCCCTTTAGGGAGGCTGCTGGCCTAGATCACCTGCTTTTTGTCCACTGCTGCACTGCTGTCCCCGCCTTCCGCTTACCTTTAACCATGAGGCCACTGCCATCCGTGTACCAGTTTAAACTTTCAGGCCAAGGCTGATTTGATCTTTACCTGCTGAGGTAAGTAGCCCCCTCTGTTGGTAGGTGGCCCCATGGATATGAGCTGCTTTCCATCTGCTACTGCTGCTCCTGTGACAAAGCTGCTGCCATCCGTGTACCAGGCAGGCACACCAAGGCTGATCAGTCAGATCTCTCCTTGTTCCAGTTTCATCAGCACATTGATGTACAGGAGTGGAGTCATCCACCAAGGGGAGGTGGCAGGATTGAGGATGGCAGGTGGAGCAAAAGTTACTCAATCATTCAGCAACAAATTCTGGTAGTGGGTATAGTCACATGCTGACCCAGGGTAAGCTTGTCAGGGTCTTTAACAAGCAGGGCCATTGCAGCTCATCAACATATAAGGTAAAAGGCTTAGTCAAATCTGGCAAAGCCAGAGCGGGGGCTGCAAGCAGGGCTGCCTTTATGCTGTCAAAGGCTTTTTGGTGTTTCTCAGTCCAGGTGAATGGGACTTTTTCTTTAGTCCAGAGTCTGCAAAAGCCCACCGTCCCCAGAAACTCACGTACTTGGCGCGGGGTGGTGGGGGTTGGGATCAGCATCACAGTCTTTTTTCTTGGCTTCGGTGATCCACCGCTTTCCGTCGTTTTGGCACCTCGGTAACTGAGCTTTCTTAGCCGATACCCGATACCCCAACTCACCCAGTTCATTCAGGAGCTTCTAGGAGGGCCAGAATTTCTTCTTTGTCTTTGATGTCTCTGCCTTCAGCCAACCGCAGGGCTTGGGTTAGCGCCAGGAGTTCAGCCTTCTGAGCCAAAGTTCCTTCTGCTAGAATGTCAGAGCAGTGATGAGTAGGTGAAGACTCAGCAGGTTAGCAGGGGAAGTGAAGGTCACTTGTTCTGTCAACAAAAAGCTCTAATAATGTGTCCATCAGTCAGGGAAACAATTGGATCATGTGTCCCTGACCAAAAGCCATTATGTGCAGACAAGCAGGCCATCCCTCAGTCACCAGGTCTAATTTTTCCAAGTGCCACTGGTCTTTTAGGGTCCCAATTTCTGAGTAAGAACCTCTTTGGCAATACTTTTGTTCTCAGTCACATTTAGGAGTCCCAAAGTTGGGGACAACATTAGGGCAGTCTCAATAGCATCTAAGGCCATCCAAGGTTGTTCTTTATTTCTTATACGAAGGGCTGTTTATCTTTTTAATGCAGCAAAACCTGGAATCCACAGTTTGCAAAGACCTGTAGTGTCCAGGGACCTTTTAAACTTGCTTTGCATTGGTCAGTGGAGGAATATGAAAACACAGTCTCTTTTTAGCTGCATCAACAGGTAGGCCACCAGTCTCTTTACTTATAGCCACGAACAGGTGAAGGGTTTTGTCTTGAGGGGGGGGGGGCTCCTCTTCTTTTTGTTAGGACAGTCTCTCACCCAGTGCTCTTCTTTTTCAACAGCAAACACTCTGATCTTTAGCCAAAAGCTTTCTTTTTTCTTGTTGCCAGGTACTAAGTTTTCTAGTTTCCCTGACGTTTGTGACCAGCATTTCATTTCTCTTATCTTTTTTAGAAAATTTTCTGGCTCCTTATTTCTTACAGATCTAAGTGCTAGTATTATTAGCAAGTGTCACTTTGCTAGGTTCTAGTCTTTGTCATTTATCTCTCTTTGCTCCTATTTCTTAACTGCAATGGAGATCTCATATAATGTCTCTCTTTCTATCTATATATATCTCTTTCTTGTCTTTGCTTACTTTGAATGTTATCTAATTATTACATCTATATTCTGTCACTTAACTTTTTTCATAGTTTACCTCTTTTTACTGTTAACCTATTTCTTTTGAGTCTGCTGAAGCTTTGCTCTCAGTTCTTCTTTGCAGACCTCTATCCTTCATCAGAGCCTGGCAGTTAGACTCGTAGGTGCTCCTTACCTTGTATATCTCCCTCACCGGAGCTTAAAACAGATTCACTGCTAGCAGCTCAGGGCGATGCCTGAGAAGAGAAAACACACGGGGCAGAGAAGGGGGTGCAGCTCTTACATCTGGCTGCACACTGATATCTCAAAATGAACACAATTTTTTCTGTTAACAGTTAACAAGAGACAGGATACAGGGGACAGGGAAATGAGAAGCAACCAGGGAACCTTGTGGCGTCCTCAGATCAGACGCGGCAACCCGCTGAACTCAAGCATACTAGTCAGCGGAGGGAAAGAAACTAACCAGGATTTTCTCAGTAACGGCGAATGGACAGGGAGGAGCCAAGCGCCGAGTCTCAGCCGCGCCACGGCGAAATGTGGGAGTGGCAAACAAACACTGGCAGGGAGGGGGAATTTAACCACTTGTTTTCCGGCATGGCTTGAGCCCCCGGAGGCGGCGGCGTCTGCCACCCCACACACAGGCATCCACGGAGCTCTCTTGGCCAGAGGCAACGGCGGCCTCCCGAGCTTTGGAAACGCAAGGCGCCTGCGCGGCAGGGCGGGGGAACTTCTCTGTGTGCCCCACGGCGGGCGCGCAGACACAAGGGAGTGCGGGCAGACTCCAGGGGGAAGCCAAAGGAGGGACGGCGGCCACAGTTGGCCCCTCCCCAGCTGTGGCAGGCTTCACGGCTATTCCGGGGCGCCAGGCGGGTCTGACAGGCCGCCACACTTACTATCAGCATTTTACAACTCACTCGCAGGGCACAGACAGCCTCCGTTGCTGCTGTGTCTGCAGAACTCAGAACCTCAGCACCACTGCTGCAGCTCTGGATTTCAGAGCTCTTTTGAGCAGCCTGGGGAGGACCGGCCTAGTGGTTTTTTTTTCTCTTTTTTTCCTTTTTTTAAAACCATTGCTGACAAATTCTGTCCTGACGTCAGTCCAAGTCTACAGTCGGCAAAGGGTTAACACACACACACACACACACACAGTCTGTCACGTGACCAAAACACAACCAGCCAAACGCCACTTTCTGACGGGGTCGGATTCCACATTGACTCTTTTTCCTGATAGGGGTGGGATTCCACATCCACTCCCGCTCTGGCAGAGAGAACACTCTCTCTCTCTCCTTCACTCTGCCAGGCAACAGCCAGGTCTTTTTGACTGTTCTGTACCCTGGGCACTCCTTCCAGGGTCTCCCTTGAAACATCTTTTTGGGGTGCAGACTGTGAGGCCATAGACAGCCGTCCTCTCACAGCCACTGCCAGAATAAACCCACAATCTCAGAATACACAAATGCAGCAGTTCCACACTTACACACCCAGCAGATTGTCCCATTTCTAGAATAATAGCAAACACAACAAGAGCAGACACAAGACTTGAGACAAAAAGAAAAAACCAAAAACGGCGGCGACCTCGCGTCGCCCACAGGCAACTTACAGAATCAGATGGCCTTTCCAAGGCCGGCCGGCTTAGACCTTCCACCAAAGTGATGGTCTCTCGGCCTTCAGAGGGGTCCGCCAAGCGTCCTTGGCCCTCCCCTTGTCTTCCTGGGGCGTCCCCCAGGGCGATCGGACGGTGGGCACCAGACACGTCTATCTCTACCCACCCCGCGCTCTCTATTGAGACCTGCCTGGTCTCCAGCTCCCGGAGCACGGTCTCTGGTGCTCGTACTGAGCACAGAGCGTCACGCAAAACCAGAACTGCGATCGCACCAGATACAGATTCAGATGGCCTCTCCAAGGCCCACAGATTGAAACTCTCCTGGTCTCCAGAAACAGAACACAGACACCAGACCAAACAGAACAGTAAATCTTACTTCTGAGTGGGTCCAGGACTTCTGGGTGGTCGCGCTGATTCCCGGCCAACGCACCAAATGAAAGACTCCAGGACTCCCAAAGGGAGGCACTTACTCAAGCCTCGGGTCAGCCGCGCACCCAAGAAGACACTGAGACCGAACTTAAGATGTATAGAGAGTAAGATTTAATACAGCAACGACAAGAAAGCACACAAAAAGCACATATACCAGATATCTGGGGTCGAAACTCATGCAGCCAGCAAGGTGCAGAGGAGATTCGGCAATTGGCCCAGACTTGTCACAGGCTTTTATAGGAGAAGGGTAAGGAGAAAAGTACAAGTTTTACGTCACCAAGGTGTTCTGCCAAGGTGCTTTACATAACCAAGGGGTCGTGTCCTATATTTTGGCAATGTACTCGATCTATTGGAACATTCTGGGGTAGTACCAGGAGGCCCCTATCTCAAAAATGTTCTTGGAACAGTCTTCAGTTAGGAGGGGTTGGACTGAGTTCGCTCCAGGAGACCCTTATCACAGAAATGCTCCTGGAACCGTTCTCACTTGGGAGGGGTCGGACTCTGGGGTGAAGAGTTCAAGAATGTACTCTGAGGTAAAAAGTTCAGGTGTGTTCCGGGAACAACCTCTAGATGGGAGGGGTAAGAGAACTCTGAGTTGGAGAGTTCATGGAGAGTTCAGCTTTTCTTCTTTCAATCCCAGGTTCTCTGGAAGATGAGTCAGTGCTGTTAATTGTTGAGCCCTTTCAGTGGCCCCACCCATCTTTAAATTTTTAGAAGTATATGTGAGGCTGTGTTCATGTACATCATATGCAGACCATAAGAGGGATATAGATTCTCCAGAATCTGACACCCTCTTCGGGAGTGTTTGAAGACAGCTACAATGTACTTAAATCTAATAAATACATACTTAAATTAATAAACATTTTTTAAAAAGGGTAAGAAAGAAAGAAAGACCAGGCTGGCCTGCCATCCATATCTCTGCCTGTCTGTCTGTCTGTCTATCTGATACCCGGGAACTGGAGATGGGCCACCATATAGTTGCTGGTAGTTGATCCAAGGTTCTCTGGAAGAGGAGACAATGCTCTTAATTGTTGAGCCCTTTCAGTGGCCCCACACTTCTTTAAATATTTAGAAGTATATGTGAGGCTGTGTTTATGTACATCATATTCAGATTATAAGAGGATTTAGATTCTCCAGAATCTGACACCCTCTACTGGAGTGTCTGAAGACAGCTACAGTGTACTTATATGTAATAAATAAATAAATAAATAAACATTTTTTAAAAAGGACAAGAAAGAAAGTAAGACCAGGCAGGCCTGCCATCCTTATCTCTGTCTGTCTGTCTGTCTGTATGTCTGATCCCCTGGAACTGGAGATGGGCCACCATATATTTGCTGGTAGTTGATCCAAGGTTCTCTGGAAGAGGAGACAATGCTCTTAATTGTAGAAACCTTTCAGTGGCCCCACACTTCTTTAAATATTTAGAAGTATATGTGAGCTGTGTTTAAGTACATCATATTCAGATTATAAGAGGATTTAGATTCTCCAGAATCTGACACCCTCTACTGGAGTGTCTGAAGACAGCTACAGTGTACTTATATATAATAAATAAATAAATAAATAAATAAATAAATAAATAAACAAACATTTTTTAAAAAGGATAAGAAAGAAAGTAAGACCAGGCAGGCCTGCCATCCTTATTTCTGTCTGTCTGTCTGTCTGTCTGTCTGATCCCCTGGAACTGGAGATGGGCTACCATATAGTTGCTGGTAGTTGATCCCAGGTTCTCTGGAAGAGGAGACAATGCTGTTAATTGTTGAGCCCTATCAGTGGCCCTACCCATCTTTAAATTTTTAGAAGTGTATGTGAGGCTGTGTTTATGTACATCATATGCAGACCAGAAGAGGGATTTAGATTCATCAGAATCTGACACCCTCTTCTGGGGTGTCTGAAGACAGCTACAGTGTACTTATATCTAATAAATACATAAATAAATACAATTTTTTTAAAAAGGATAAGAAAGAAAGAAAGACCAGGCAGGCCTGCCATACTTATCATTGTCTGTCTGTCTGTCTGTCTGATCCCCTGGGAGTGGAGATGGGCCACCATATAGTTGCAGGTAGTTGATCCCAGGTTCTCTGAAAGAGGAGACAATGCTGTTAATTGCTGAGCCCTTTCAGTGCCCCCCCACCTTTAAATTTTAAGAAGTAAACGTGAGCCTGTGTTTATGTACATCATATGCAGACCATAAGAGGGATTTTGATTCTCCAGAATCTGACACCTTCTTCTGGAGTGTCTGAAGACGGCTACAGTGTACTTATATCTAATAAACATATAAATAAATAAATAAATATTTTTTAAAAAGGATGAGAAAGAAAGAAAGACCAGGCAGGCCTGCCATCCTTATTTCTGTCAGTCTATCTGTCTGTCAGTCTGTCTGATCCCTTGGAACTGGAGATGGGCCACCATATAGTTGCTGTTAGTTGATCCTAGGTTCTCTGGAAGAGGAGACAATGCTGTTAATTGTTGAGCCCTTTCAGTGGCTCCACATATCTTTAAATTTTTAGAAGTATATGTTAGGCTGTGTTTATGTACATCATATGCAGACCATAAGAGGGATTTAGATTCTCCAGAATCTGACACCCTCTTCTGGAGTGTCTGAAGACAACTACAGTGTACTTATATCTAATAAATACATATATATATAAACATAAATAAATAAATAAACATTATTTTAAAAGGATAAGAAAGAAAGAAAGACCAGGCAGGCCTGCCATCCTTATCACTGTCTGTATGTCTGTCTGTCTGATCCCCTGGAACTGGAGATGGGCCACAATATAGTTGCTAGTGGTTGATCCCAGGTACTCTGGAAGAGGAGACAATACTGTTAATTGTTGAGCTTTAAGAGTCGCCCCACCCTTCTTTAAATTTTTAGAAGTATATGTGAGGCTGTGTTTATGTACATCATATGCAGACCATAAGAGAGATTTAGATTCTCCAGAATCTGACACCCTCTTCTGGTGTGTCTGAAGACAGCTACAGTGTACTTATATCTAATAAATACATAAATAAATAAATAAATAAATAAATAAATAAATAAATAAATTTTTTTTAAAAGGATAAGAAAGAAAGAAAGACCAGGCTGGCCTGCCATCCTTATCCTTGTCTCTCTGTCTGTCTGTCTGATCCCCTGGGGGTGGAGATGGGCCACCATATAGTTGCAGGTAGTTGATCCAAGGTTCTCTGTAAGAGGAGACAATGCTGTTAATTGCTGAGCCCTTTCAGTGGCCCCCCCCCCACCTTTATATTTTAAGAAGTAAATGTGAGGCTGTGTTTATGTACATCATATGCAGACCATAAGAGGGATTTAGATTCTCCAGAATCTGACACCTTCTTCTGGAGTGTCTGAAGACGGCTACAGTGTACTTATATCTAATAAAAATATAAATAAATAAGCATTTTTTAAAAAGGATAAGAGAGAAAGAAAGACCAGGCAGGCCTGCCATCCTTATCTCTGTCAGTCTGTCTGTCTGTCAGTCTGTCTGATCCCTTGGAACTGGAGATGGGCCACCATATAGTTGCTGTTAGTTTATCCCAGGTTCTCTGGAAGAGGAGACAATGCTGTTAATTGTTGAGCCCTTTCAGTGGCTCCACCTATCTTTAAATTTTTAGAAGTATATGTTAGGCTGTGTTTATGTACATCATATGCAGACCATAAGAGGGATTTAGATTCTCCAGAATCTGACACCCTCTTCTGGAGTGTCTGAAGACAACTACAGTGTACTTATATCTAATAAATAAATAAATAAATAAATAAATAAACATTATTTTAAAAGGATAAGAAAGAAAGAAAGACCAGACAGGCCTGCCATCCTTATCTCTGTCTGTCTGTCTGTCTGTCTGATCCCCTGGAACTGGAGATGGGCCACCTTGTAGTTGCTGGTAGTTGATCCCACGTTCTCTGGAAGAGGAGACAATGCTGTTAATTGTTGAGGCCTTTCAGTGGCCCCACCCATTTTTAATTTTTAGAAGTATATGTGATGCTGTGTTTATGTACATCATATTCAGAACATAAGAGGGATTTAGATTCTCTAGAATCTGTCACCCTCTTCTGGAGCGTCTGAAGACGGCTACAGTGTACTTATATCTAATAAATACATAAATAAATAAATAAATAAATAAATAAATAAATAAAAATTTTTTAAAAAGTATAAGAAATAAAGAAAGACCAGGCAGGCCTGCCATCCTTATCTCTGTCTCTCTGTCTGTCTGTCTGTCTGATCCACTGGAACTGGAGATGGGCCACCATAATGTGCTGGTAGTTTATCCCAGGTTCTCTGAAAGAGGAGACAATGCTGTTAATTGTTGAGCCATCTCAGTGGCCCCACACATCTTTAAATTTTTAGAAGTATATGTGAGGCTGTGTTTATGTACATAATATACAGACCATAAGAGGGATTTAGATTCTCCAGAATCTGAGACCCTCTTCTGGAGTGTCTGAAGACAGCTACAGTGTACTTATATCTAATAAATACATAAATAAATAAATAAATAAACATTATTTTAAAAGGATAAGAAAGAAAGAAAGACCAGACAGGCCTGCCATCCTTATCTCTGTCTGTCTGTCTTTCTGTCTGATCCCCTGGAACTGGAGATGGGCCACCTTGTAGTTGCTGGTAGTTGATCCCAAGTTCTCTGGAAGAGGAGACAATGCTGTTAATTGTTGAGCCCTTTCAGTGGCCCCACCCATTTTTAATTTTTAGAAGTATATGTGATGCTGTGTTTATGTACATCATATTCAGAACATAAGAGGGATTTAGATTCTCTAGAATCTGTCACCCTCTTCTTGAGCGTCTGAAGACGGCTACAGTGTACTTATATCTAATAAATACATAAATAAATAAATAAATAAATAAATAAATAAATAAATAAACATTTTTTTAAAAGTATAAGAAATAAAGAAAGACCAGGCAGGCCTGCCATCCTTATCTCTGTCTCTGTCTGTCTGTCTGTCTGATCCACTGGAACTGGAGATGGGCCACCATAATGTGCTGGTAGTTTATCCCAGGTTCTCTGAAAGAGGAGACAATGCTGTTAATTGTTGAGCCCTCTCAGTGGCCCCTCACATCTTTACATTTTTAGAAGTATATGTGAGGCTGTGTTTATGTACATAATATACAGACCATAAGAGGGATTTAGATTCTCCAGAATCTGAGACCCTCTTCTGGAGTGTCTGAAGACAGCTACAGTGTACTTATATCTAATAAATACATAAATAAATATGTAAATAAACATTTTTTTAAAAAGGATAAGAAAGAAAGAAATACCAGGCAGGCCTGCCATCCTTATCACTGTCTGTATGTCTGTCTGTCTGATCCCCTGGAACTGGATATGGGCCATCATACAGTTGCTGGTAGTTGATCCCAGGTACTCTGGAAGAGGAGACAATGCTGTTAATTGTTGAGCTTTTAGAGTGGCCCCACCCTTCTATAAATTTTTAGAAGTATATGTGAGGCTGTGTTTATGTACATCATATGCAGACCATAAGAGGGATTTAGATTCTCCAGAATCTGACACACTCTTCTGGAGTGTCTGAACAGCTACAGTGTACTTATATCTAATAAATAAATAAATAAATAAATAAATAAATAAATAAATAAACAAACAAACATTTTTTTTAAAAAAAGGATAAGAAAGAAAGAAAGACCAGGCAGGCCTGCCATCCTTATCACTGTCTGTCTGTCTGTCTGTCTGATCCTCTGGAACTGGAGATGGACCACCATATAGTTGCTGGTAGTTGATCCCAGGTTCTCTATAAGAGGAGACAATGCTGTTAATTGTTGAGCCCACTCAGTGGCCCCACACATCTTTTAATTTTTAGAAGTATATGTTCGGCTGTGTTTATGTACATCTTATGCAGACCATAAGAGGGATTTAGATTCTCCAGAATCTGACACCCTCTTCTGGAGTGTCTGAATAGCTACAGAGTACTTATATCTAATAAATAAATAAATAAATAAATAAATAAATAAATAAATAAATAAACATTTTTTAAAAGGATAAGAAAGAAAGTAAGACCAGGCAGGCCTGCCATCCTTATCTCTGTCTCTCTGTCTGTCTGTCTGTCTGATCCACTGGAACTGGAGATGGTCCACCATAAGGTGCTGGTAGTTTATCCCAGGTTCTCTGAAAGAGGAGACAATGCTATTAATAGTTGTGCCCTCTCAGTGGCCCCACACATCTTTAAATTTTTAGAAGTATATGTGAGGCTGTGTTTATGTACATCATATGCAGACCATAAGAGGGATTTAGATTCTCCAGAATCTGGCACCCTCTTCTGGAGTGTCTGAAGACAGCTACAGTGTACTTATATCTAATAAATACATAAATAAATATATAAATAAACATTTTTTTAAAAAGGATAAGAAAGAAAGAAAGACCAGGCAGGCCTGCCATCCTTATCACTGTCTGTATGTCTGTCTGTATGATCCCCTGGAACTGAAGATGGGCCACCATATAGTTGCTGGTAGTTGATCCCAGGTCCTTTGGAAGAGGAGACAATGCTGTTAATTGTTGAGCTTTTAGAGTGGCCCCACCCTTCTTTAAATTTTTAGAAGTATATGTGAGGCTGTGTTTATGTACATCATATGCAGACCATAAGAGGGATTTAGATTCTCCAGAATCTGACACCCTCTTCTGGAGTGTCTGAACAGCTACAGTGTACTTATATCTACTAAATAAATAAATAAATAAATAAATAAATAAATAAATAAACATTTTTTAAAAAGGATAAGACAGAAAGAAAGAATAGGCAGGCCTGCTATCCATATCTCTGTCTGTCTGTCTGTCTGTCTATCTGATCCCTGGGAACTGGAGATGGGCCACGAATAGTTGCTGGTAGTTGATCCCAGGTTCTCTCGAAGAGGAGACAATGCTGTTAATTGTTGAGCCCTTTCAGTGGCGCAACCCATCTTTAAATATTTAAAATATATGTGAGGCTGTGTTTATGTACATCATATGAAGACCATAAGAGGGATTTAGATTCTCCAGAATCTGACACCCACTTCTGGAGTGTCTGAAGACAGCTACAGTGTACTTATATCTAATAAATAAATAGATAAATAAATGAATAAATAAATAAATAAACATTTTTTAAAAAGGATAAGAAAGAAAGAAAGACCAGGCAGGCCTGCCATCCATATCTCTGTCTGTCTGTCTGTCTGTATATCTGATCCCCGGGAACTGGAGATGGGCCACCATATAGTTGCTGGTAGTTGATCCAATGTTCTCTGGGAGAGGAGCCAATGCTGTTAATTGTTGAGCCCTTTCAGTGGCCCCACACTTCTTTAAATATTTAGAAGTATATGTGAGGCTGTGTTTATGTACATCATATTCTGATTATAAGAGGATTTAGATTCTCCAGAAACTGACACCCTATACTGGAGTGTCTGAAGACAGCTACAGTGTACTTATATGTAATAAATACATACATAAATAAATAAATAAATAAATAAATAAATATAAATAAATAAACATTTTTTAAAAATGATAAGAAAGAAAGTAAGACCAGGCAGGCCTGCCATCCTTATCTCTGTCTGTCTGTCTGTCTGTCTGATCCCCTGGTACTGGAGATGGGCCACCATATAGTTGCTGGTAGTTGATCCAAGGTTCTCTGGATGAGGAGCCAGTGCTGTTAATTGTTGAGCCCTTTCAGTGGCCCCACACTTCTTTAATATTTAGAAGTATATGTGAGGCTGTGTTTATGTACATCATATTCAGATTATAAGAGGATTTAGATTCTCCAGAATCTGACACCCTCTACTGGAGTGACTGAAGACAGCTACAGTGTACTTATATATAATAAATACATAAATAAATAAATAAATAAATAAATAAACATTTTTTAAAAAGGATAAGAAAGAAAGTAAGACCAGGTAGGCCTGCCATCCTTATCTCTGTTGGTCTGTCTGTCTGTCTGTCTGATCCCCTGGAACTGGAGTTGGGCTACCATAAAGTTGTTGGTAGTTGATCCCAGGTTCTCTGGAAGAGGAGACAATGCTGTTAATTGTTGAGCCCTATCAGTAGCCCTACCCATCTTTAAATATTTAGAAGTATATGTGAGGCTGTGTTTATGTACATCATATGCAGACCATAAGAGGGATTTAGATTCTCCAGAATCTGACACATTCTTCTGGAGTGTCTGAAGACAGCTACAGTGTACTTATATCTAATAAATAAATAGATAAATAAATAAATAAAAAATAAACATTTTTTAAAAAGGATAAGAAAGAAAGAAAGACCAGGCAGGCCTGCCATCCATATCTCTGCCTGTCTGTCTGTCTGTCTATCTGATCCCCGGGAACTGGAGTTGGGCCACCATATAGTTGCTGGTAGTTGATCCAAGGTTCTCTGGAAGAGGAGACAATGCTGTTAATTGTTGAGCCCTTTCGGTGGCCCCACACTTCTTTAAATATTTAGAAGTATATGTGAGGCTGTGTTTATGTACATCATATTCAGATTATAAGAGGATTTAGATTCTCCAGAATCTGACACCCGCTACTGGAGTGTCTGAAGACAGCTACAGTGTACTTATATATAATAAATACATAAATAAATAAATAAATAAATAAACATTTTTTAAAAAGGATAAGAAAGAAAGTAAGACCAGGCAGGCCTGCCATCCTTACCTCTGTCTGTCTGTCTGTCTGTCTGATCCCCTGGAACTGGAGATGGGCTACCATATAGTTGCTGGTAGTTGATCCCAGGATCTCTGGAAGAGGAGACAATGCTGTTAATTGTTGAGCCTTATCAGTGGCCCTACCCATCTTTAAATTTTTAGAAGTGTATGTGAGGCTGTGTTTATGTACATCATATGCAGACCAGAAGAGGGATTTAGATTCATCAGAATCTGACACCCTCTTCTGGAGTGTCTGAAGACAGCTACAGTGTACTTATATCTAATAAAGAAATAAATAAATAAATAAATAAATAAATAAATAAATAAACATTATTTAAACCGGATAAGAAAAAAGAAAGACCAGGCAGGCCTACCATCCTTATCTCTGTCTGTCTCTCTGTCTGTCGTTCTGATCCCCTGGAACTAGAGATGGGCCACCATATAGGTGCTGGTAGTTGATCCCAGGACCTCTGGAAGAGGAGACAATGCTGTTAATTGTTGAGCGCTTTCAGTGGCCCCACCCATCGTTACATTTTTAGTAGTATATGTGAGGCTGTGTTTATGTACATCATATGCAGACCTTAATAGGGATTTAGATTCTCCAGAATCTGACACCCTCTTCTGGAGTGTCTGAAGACAGCTACAGTGTACTTATATCTAATAAATACATAAATAAATAAAAATTTTTTAAAAAGGATAAGAAAGAAAGAAAGACCATGCAGGCCTGCCATCCTTATCCTTGTCTGTCTGTCTGATCCCCTGGGAGTGGAGATGGGCCACCATATAGTTGCAGGTAGTTGATCCCAGGATCTCTTAAGAGGAGACAATGCTGTTAATTGCTGAGCCCTTTCAGTGGCCCCCACACCTTTAAATTTTAAGAAGTAAATGTGAGGCTGTGTTTATGTACATCATATGCAGACCATAAGAGGGATTTAGATTCTCCAGAATCTGACACCTTCTTCTGGAGTGTCTGAAGACGGCTACAGTGTACTTATATCTAATAAACAAATAAATAAATAAACATTTTTTAAAAAGGATAAGAAAGAAAGAAAGACCAGGCAGGCCTGCCATCCTTATTTCTGTCAGTCTGTCTGTCTGACAGTCTGTCTGATCCTGTGGAACTGGAGATGGGCCACCATATAGTTGCTGTTAGTTGATCCCAGGTTCTCTGGAAGAGGAGACAATGCTGTTAATTGTTGAGCCCTTACAGTGGCTCCACCTATCTTTAAATTTTTAGAAGTATATGTTAGGATGTGTTTATGTACATCATATGCAGACCATAAGAGGGATTTAGATTCTACAGAATCTGACACCTTCTTCTGGAGTGTCTGAAGACAACTACAGAGTACTTATATCTAATAAATAAATAAATAAATAAATAAATAAATAAATAAATAAATAAACATTATTTTAAAAGGATAAGAAATAAAGAAAGACCAGGCAGGCCTGCCATCCTTATCTCTGTCTGTCTGTCTGTCTGTCTGATCCCCTGGAACTGGAGATGGGCCACTTTGTAGGTGCTGGTAGTTGATCCCAGGTTCTCTGGAAGAGGAGACAATGCTGTTAATTGTTGAGCCCTTTCAGTGGCCCCACCCATTTTTAATTTTTAGAAGTATATGTGATGCTGTGTTTATGTACATCATATTCAGACCATAAGAGGGATTTAGATTCTCTAGAATCTGTCACCCACTGCTGGAGTGTCTGAATACGGCTACAGTGTACTTATATCTAATAAATACATACATAAATAAATAAATAAATAAATAAATAAATAAATAAACATTTTTTAAAAAGTATAAGAAATAAAAAAGACCAGGCAGGCCTGCCATCCTTATCTCTGTCTCTCTGTCTGTCTGTCTGTCTGTCTGATCCACTGGAACTGGAGATGGGCCACCATAAGGTGCTGGTAGTTTATCCCAGGTTCTCTGAAAAAGGAGACAATGCTGTTAATTGTTGAGCACTCTCAGTGGCCCCACACATCTTTAAATTTTTAGAAGTATATGTGAGGCTGTGTTTATGTACATCATATGCAGACCATAAGAGGGATTTAGATTCTCCAGAATCTGACACCCTCTTCTGGCGTGTCTGAAGACAGCTACAGTGTACTTATATCTAATAAATACATAAATAAATATATAAATAAACATTTTTTTAAAAAGGATAAGAAAGAAAGAAAGACCAGGCAGGCCTGCCATCCTTATCTCTGTCTGTCTGTCTGTCTGATCCTCTGGAACTGGAGATGGGCCACCATAGAGTTGCTTGTAGTTGATCCCAGGTTCTCTGGAAAAGGAGACAATGCTGTTAATTGTTGAGCCCTTTCAGTGGCCCCACCCATTTTTAAATTTTTAGAAGTATATGCGAGGCTGTGTTTATGTACCAAATATGCAGACCATAAGAGGGATTTAGATTCTCCAGAATCTGACACCCTCTTCTGGAGTGTCTGAAGACAGCTACCGTGTACTTATATCTAATAAATTCATAAATAAACAAATAAACATTTTTAAAAAAGGATAATAAAGAAAGAGAGACCAGGCAGGCCTGCTATCCTTGTCTGTCTGTCTGTCTGTCTGTCTGATCCCCTGCAACTGGAGATGGGCCACCATATAATTGCTGGTAGTTGATCCCAGGTTCTCTGGAAGAGGAGTAAGTGCTGTTAATTGTTGAGCCTTTTCAGTGGCCCCACCCATCTTTAAATTTTTAGAAGTATATGTGAGGCTGTGTTCATGTACATCATATGCAGACCATAAGAGGGATATAGATTCTCCAGAATCTGACACCCTCTTCGGGAGTGTTTGAAGACAGCTACAGTGTACTTATATCTAATAAATACATACTTAAATTAATAAACATTTTTTAAAAAGGATAAGAAATAATGAAAGACCAGGTAGGCCTGAAATCCTTAACTCTATCAGTCTGTATGTCTGTCTGTCTGTCTGATCCCCTGGAACTGGAGATGAGCCACCATATAGTTGCTCGTAGTTGATCCCAGGTTCTCCATAAGAGGAGACAATGCTGTTAATTGTTGATCCCTTTCATTGGCCCCACACATCTTTAAATTTTAAGATGTAAATGTGAGGCTGTGTTTATGTACATCATATGCAGACCATAAGAGGGATATAGATTCTCCAGAATCTGACACCCTCTTCTGGAGTGTCTGAAGACAGCTACAGTGTACTTATATCTAATAAATACATACATAAATAAATAAATAAATAAATAAATAAACATTTTTTAAAGGGATAAGAAAGAAAGAAAAACCAGGCAGGCCTGCCATCCTTGTCTGTCTTTCCCTCTGTCTGTCTGTCTTGCCTAGCCCCTTGAGTAGCCTAGCCTAGTCCCTTGCCTTGACTAGCCCAGCCCCTTGCCTAGCCTAGCCTAGCCCAGCCCTGCCTTGCCTAGCCCTGCCTATCCCTGTCTTTAACCAGGCTGGCCTCGAACTCAGAAACTGACTGCCTCTGCCTCCAGAGTGCTCTCATTAAGAGCTCCAGCCACCACTGACTGTTTGGTTTTCTAAGTCTTACATAGGTATGGTCTGTTTCTCAGCTGTGAAACCCTAATTAACACATGCAGTCTGTCCTAGGTCAGCCATAGCTACAGACTGAGGCCTTTTCTAAAACAAAACAAAAGAAAACAAAAAATAGAAATAATAAAATAAATAAATTAAGCAACCACATGATATCTTTTCTTTCTTTCAATGATACTCAGAGCTTGAAGCAGTTCACCCATGAGACCTCAGCTCCGGACATTGAGGCTCTTTCCCTAACAAGTATTATGGCTGAACCTGAGGGGTTCTACTGCTGATTTGTGTCCCCCACTTTAAAAAAATAGTTCTTTTCAAAGACTGCAGATTCTTAGCCCTGTTCCTTGTTACAGTTGAGTCACAGCCCTGAAAATTCAGTGGTAGTTAAAGGCACTGAGAAGGGCTTCCTATAGACATCAAAGACCAAGTCTTTGTTTTTAAAAAGTTAATCTGGATTCCCCCACCACCTGGTATCCTTCGAATGCCTCAAAAGGAAGGCAGGGACCTGGGCAGAAGGGTGCAAGGCTACTGGTGTTTGTAAGGGGTAACAGAAAGCTTTCTCTTGTTGGTACCCTACCCCAAGTTACACTGTCACTTCTTTTTCCTAGTTGTTGTTTTGTCGGTTTGTATTCTCAACATAGACCCTTTTCCTTCCTAACCTTGGCTGTCCTGAACCTTACTGTCCTTGAACTCAGTGATTTGCCTGTCTTGCTGGGATGAAACTGTGAGCTACCATCCAGAAGGAAGCACCCTGCTGAGGTTAGATTGGGGTCTCTTCCATTTTCCTCTATGAACATGCATATGGCAGGCCTGTTCTTTCTTTTTTACTTTTCCTTTTCTTTTTAAAGATTTATTTATTTATTATATTTAAGTATGCTGTAGCTATCTTCAGACAGTCCAGAAGAGGGTGTCAGATTCTGAAGAATCTAAATCATTCTTATTGTCTGCATATGATGTATATAAACACAGCCTCACATATACTCAAAAAAAAAAAAAGAAAGAAAGATGTGGCTACAGAGAGGGCTCAACAATTAAGAGCATTGTCTCCTCTTCCAGAGAACCTGGGCTCAATTACCAGTATTATATATGGTGGCCCATCTCCAGTTCCAGGGGATCTAATACTCTGTTCTGGAGTCTGTGGGCACAGCATACACATGCAAAACATTCTTACACAATCATTGAGAGAGGAGAGAGAGGGGTTGAGAGAGAGGGGAGGTAATCATACCTCCTGACGAGTTTGAAGACCTGAGCTTCATCACTCACACAAATAAATAAATGCAAAATATTTTTTTATAAATAAACTCTGCCATTGCCCTTTAAAAATTCCTAGAAAACAAGTTTTATAAGCAACAGTTATATTTACTATATCTAAAGGACAGTCATGAGCATATTCAATAAATAGAAAAAGGCCTGTTAGTCTTAGAAATGGAAAAGACAAACCAAGGAAGGTTTGCAATTACATAATGAGGCAGCTCAGCCCAGCTCTAATGTTGGAAATAAGACTCGAGAATAGGATATACCTGAAGACAGCCAGCCATTGTTTTTTGTTTTGGAGGCTGAAAGGATACACCTGAAGACAGCCAATGCTGTGTGATGGTGATCTGGTATTTTTTTTTTAATTTTTAAAAACTTTAACACTTTTTATAAAACTTTTATAAAAACTTTTTATTCTTCTTTCTTTGTTTCTTTTCTTTCTTTCTTTCCTCACCCTAGCCCCTACCCTAGCCCTGTCTTTCACCAGGGTGGCCTCGAACTCAGAAACTGACTGCCTCTGCCTACAGAGTGCTCTCATTAAGAGCTTGAGCCACCACTGAATGTAGAGTTTTCTAAGCCTTACCTTGCTCTTGGTGTCTGTTCCCAGCTGTGAAACCCTAATTAACACAAGTAGGCAGTCCTGGGTCAGCCAGAGCTACAGACTGAGGACTTCTCTAAAAACAAATAAAACAAAACAAAACAACAAATAGAAATAATAAAATACATAAATTAAGCAACCACAGCATAGCTTTTCTCAATCTAGGTGGTACTCAGAAATTCCAGCAGTTGGCCTGTGACACCTCAGCTCAGTATATGTGAGGCTGTGTTTATGTACATCCTATGAAGACCATAAGAGGGATTTTCATTCTCCAGAAACTGACACACTCCTCTGGAGTGTCTAAAGAAAGCTACAGTGTACTTATATCTAAGAAATACATAAATAAATAAATAAATAAATAAATAAATAAATAAATATTTTTTAAAAAGGATAAGAAAGAAAGAAAGACCAGGCAGGCCTGCCATCCTTATCTCTCTCTCTCTGTCTGTCTGTCTGATCCCCTGGAACTGGACTTGGGCTACCATAAAGTTGCTGGTAGTTGATCCCAGGTTCTCTGGAAGAGGAGACAATGCTGTTAATTGTTGAGCCCTCTCAGTGGCCCTACCCATCTTTAAATATTTAGAAGTATATGTGAGGCTGTATTTATGTACATCATATGCAGACCATAAGAGGGATTTAGATTCTCCAGAATCTGACACCTTCTTCTGGAGTGTCTGAAGACAGCTACAGTGTACTTATATCTAATAAATACATAAATAAATATATAAATAAACATTTTTTTAAAAAGGATAAGAAAGAAAGAAAGACCAGGCAGGCCTGCCATCCTTATCACTGTCTGTCTGTCTGTCTGTCTGATCCCCTGGAACTGGAGATGGGCCACCATATAGTTGCTGGTAGTTGATCCCAGGTACACTGGAAGAGGAGACAATGCTGTTAATTTTTGAGCCCTTTCAGTGGCGCCACCCATCTTTAAATATTTAGAGGTATATGTGAGGCTGTGTTTATGTACATCATATGCAGACCATAAGAGGGATTTAGATTCTCCAGGATCTGACACCCTCTTCTGGAGTGTCTGAAGACAGCTACAGTGTACTTATATCTAATAAATAAATAGATAAATAAATAAATAAATAAATAAACATTTTTTAAAAAGTATAAGAAAGAAAGAAAGACCAGGCAGGCCTGCCATCCATATCTCTGTCTGTCTGTCTGTCTGTCTATCTGATCCCCGGGAACTGGATATGGGCCACCATATTGTGCTGGTAGTTGATCCAAGGTTCTCTGGAAGAGGAGACAATTCGGTTAATTGTTGAGCCCTTTCAGTGGCCCCACACTTCTTTAAATATTTAGAAGTTTATGTGAGGCTGTGTTTATGTACATCATATTCAGATTATAAGAGGATTTAGATTCTCCAGAATCTGACACCCTCTACTGGAGTGACTGAAGACAGCTACAGTGTACTTATATATAATAAATAAATAAATAAATAAATAAATAAATGAATAAATAAACATTTTTTAAAAAGGATAAGAAAGAAAGTAAGACCAGGCAGGCTTGCCATCCTTATCTCTGTCTGTCTGTCTGTCTGTCTGATCCCCTGGAACTGGAGTTGGGCTACCATAAAGTTGCTGGTAGTTGATCCCAGGTTCTCTGGAAGAGGAGACAATGCTGTTAATTGTTGAGCCCTATCAGTGGCCCTACCCATCTTTAAATATTTAGAAGTATATGTGAGGCTGTGTTTATGTACATCATATGCAGACCATAAGAGGGATTTAGATTCTCCAGAATCTGACACCCTCTTCTGGAGTATCTGAAGACAGCTACAGTGTACTTATATCTAATAAATAAATAGATAAATAAATAAATAAATAAATAAATAAACATTTTTTAAAAAGGATAACAAAGAAAGAAAGACCAGGTAGGCCTGCCATCCATAACTCTGTCTGTCTGTCTGTCTGTCTGTCTGATTTCCTGGAACTGGAGATGGGCCACCATATAGTTGCTGGTAGTTGATCCAAGGTTCTCTGGAAGAGGAGACAATGCTCTTAATTGTTGAGCCCTATCAGTGGCCCTACCCATCTTTAAATTTTTAGAAGTATATGTGAGGCTGTGTTTATGTACATCATATGCAGACCATAAGAGGGATTTAGATTCTCCAGAATCTGACACCCTCTTCTGGAGTGTCTGAAGACAGCTACAGTGTACTTATATCTAATAAATACATAAATAAATAAATAAATAAATAAATAAATAAATAATAAATAAACATTATTTAAACCGGATAAGAAAAAAAGAAAGACCAGGCAGGCCTACCATCCTTATCTCTGTCTTGTCTGTCTGTCAGTCGTTCTGATCCCCTGGAACTGGAGATGGGCCACCATATAGGTGCTGGTAGTTGATCCCAGGTTCTCTGGAAGAGGAGACAATGCTGTTAATTGTTGAGCGCTTTCAGTGGCCCCACCCATCGTTAAATTTTTAGTAGTATATGTGAGGCTGTGTTTATGTACATCATATGCAGACCATAAGAGGGATTTAGATTCTCCAGAATCTGACACCCTCTTCTGGAGTGTCTGAAGACAGCTACAGTGTACTTATATCTAATAAATACATAAATAAATAAACATTTTTTAAAAAGGATAAGAAAGAAAGAAAGACCAGGCAGGCCTGCCATCCTAATCTCTGTCAGTCTGTCTGTCTGTCAGACTGTCTGATCCCTTGGAACTGTAGATGGGCCACCATATAGTTGCTGTTAGTTGATCCCAGGTTCTCTGGAAGAGGAGACAATGCTATTAATTGTTGAGCCCTTTCAGTGGCTCCACCTATCTTTAAATTTTTAGAAGTATATGTTAGGCTGTGTTTATGTACATCATATGCAGACCATAAGAGGGATTTAGATTCTCCAGAATCTGACACCCTCTTCTGGATTGTCTGAAGACAACTACAGTGTACTTATATCTAATGAATACAAACATAAATAAATAAATAAATAAATAAATAAATAAACATTATTTTAAAAGTATAAGAAAGAAAGAAAGACCAGGCAGGCCTGCCATACTTATCTCTGTCTGTCTGTCTGTCTGTATGATCCCCTGGAACTGGAGATGGGCCACCTTTTAGGTGCTGGTAGTTGATCCCAGGTTCTCTGGAAGAGGAGACAATGCTGTTAATTGTTGAGCCCTTTCAGTGGCCCCACCCATTTTTAATTTTTACAAGTATATGTGAGGCTGTGTTTATGTACATAATATGCAGACCATAAAAGGCATTTAGATTCTCCAGAATCTGACACCCTCTTCTGGAGTGTCTGAAGACAGCTACGGTGTACTTATATCTAATAAATATATAAATAAATATATAAATAAACTTTTTTTTAAAAAGTATAAGAAAGAAAGAAAGACCAGGCAGGCCTGCCATCCTTATCACTGTCTGTCAGTCTGTCTGTCTGTCTGATCCCCTGGAACTGGAGATGGGCCACCATATAGTTGCTGGTAGTTGATCCCAGGTACTCTGGAAGAGGAGACAATGCTGTTAATTGTTGAGCTTTTAGAGTGGCCCCACCATTCTTTAAATTTTTAGAAGTATATGTGAGGCTGTGTTTATTTACATCATATGCAGACCATAAGAGGGATTTAGATTCTCCAGAATCTGACACCCTCTTCTGGAGTGTCTGAACAGCTACAGTGTACTTATATCTAATAATAAATAAATAAATAAATAAATAAATAAATAAATAAATAAATAAATAAACATTTTTTTAAAAAAAGGATAAGAAAGAAAGAAAGACCAGGCAGGCCTGCCATCCTTATCACTGTCTGTCTGTCTGTCTGTCTGATCCCCTGGAACTGGAGATGGGCCACCTTTTAGGTGCTGGTAGTTGATCCCAGGTTCTCTGGAAGAGGAGACAATGCTGTTAATGGTTGAGTCTTTTCAGTGGCCCCACCTATTTATAATTTTTAGAAGTATTTGTGAGGCTGTGTTTATGTACATCATATTCAGACCATAAGAGGGATTTAGATTCTCTAGAATCTGACACCCTCTTCTGGAGTGTCTGAAGACGGCTACAGTGTACTTATATCTAATAAATACATAAATAAATAAATAAATACATAAATAAATAAACATTTTTTAAAAAGTATAAGAAATAAAGAAAGACCAGGCAGGCCTGCCATCCATATCTCTGTCTCTCTGTCTGTCTGTCAGTCTTATCCCCTGGAACTGGAGATGGGCCACCATAAGGTGCTGGTAGTTTATCCCAGGTTCTCTGAAAGAGGAGACAATGCTGTTAATTGTTGAGCCCTCTCAGTGGCCCCACCCATCTTTAAATTTTTAGAAGTATATGCAAGGCTGTGTTTATGTACCGAATATTCAGACCATAAGAGGGATTTAGATTCTCCAGAATCTGACACCCTCTTCTGGAGTGTCTGAAGACAGCTACAGTGTACATATATCTAATAAATACATGAATAAATATATAAATAAACATTTTTTTAAAAGGGATAATAAAGAAAGAAAGACCAGGCAGGCCTGCCATCCTTATCACTGTCTGTATGTCTGTTTGTCTGGTCCCCTGGAACTGGAGATGGGCCACCATATAGTTGCTGGTAGTTGATCCCAGGTCCTCTGGAAGAGGAGACAATGCTGTTAATTGTTGAGCTTTTAGAGTGGCCCCACCCTTCTTTTAATTTTTAGAAGTATATGTGAGGATGTGTTTATGTACATCATATGCAGACCATAAGAGGGATTTAGATTCTCCAGAATCTGACACCCTCTTCTGGAGTGTCTGAACAGCTACAGTGTACTTATATCTAATAATAAATAAATAAATAAATAAATAAATAAATAAATAAATAAACAAACATCTTTTTTTAAAAAAGGATAAGAAAGAAAGAAACACCAGGCAGGCCTGAAATCCTTATCACTGTTTGTCTGCCTGTCGGTCTGATCCCCTGGAACTGGAGATGGGCCACCTTTTAGGTGCTGGTAGTTGATCCCAGTTTCTCTGGAAGAGGAGACAATGCTGTTAATTGTTGAGTCCTTTCAGTGGCCCCACCTATTTATAATTTTTAGACGTATATGTGAGGCTGTATTTATGTACATCATATTCAGACCATAAGAGGAATTTAGATTCTCTAGAATATGACACCCTCTTCTGGAGTGTCTGAAGACGGCTACAGTGTACTTATATCTAATAAATACATAAATAAATAAATAAATAAATAAATAAACAATTTTTAAAAAGTATAAGAAATAAAGAAAGACCAGGCAGGCCTGCCATCCTTATCTCTGTCTCTCTGTCTGTCTGTCTGTCTGTCTGATCCACTGGAACTGGAGATGGGCCACCATAAGGTGCTGGTAGTTTATCCCAGGTTCTCTGAAAGAGGAGACAATGCTGTTAATTGTTGAGCCCTCTCAGTGGTCCCATACATCTTTAAATTTTTAGAAGTATATGCGAGGCTCTGTTTATGTACATCATATGCAGACCATAAGAGGGATTTAGATTCTCCAGAATCTGACACCCTCTTCTGGAGTGTCTGAAAGCAGCTACAGTGTACATATATCTAATAAATACATAAATAAATATATAAATAAACATTTTTTTTTAAAGGATAAGAAAGAAAGAAAGACCAGGCAGGCCTGCCATCCTTATCACTGTCTGTATGTCTGTCTGTCTGATCCCCTGGAACTGGAGATGGGCCACCATATAGTTGCTGGTAGTTGATCCCAGGTACTCTGGAAGAGGAGACAATGCTGTTAATTGTTGAGCTTTTAGAGTGGCCCCACCCTTCTTTAAATTTTTAGAAGTATATGTGAGGCTGTGTTTATGTACATCATATGCATACCATAAGTGGGATTTAGATTCTCCAGAATATGACACTCTCTTCTGGAGTGTCTGATCAGCTACAGGGTACTTATATCAAATAATAAATAAATAAATAAATAAATAAATAAATAAATAAATAAATAAACATTTTTTTAAAAAAAAGAATAAGAAAGAAAGACCAGGCAGGCCTGCCATCCTTATCACTGTCTGTCTCTCTGTCTGTCTGATCCCCTGGAACTGGAGATGGGCCACCTTTTAGGTGCTGGTAGTTGATCCCAGGTTCTCTGGAAGAGGAGACAATGCTGTTAATTGTTGAGTGCTTTTAGTGGCCCCACCTATTTATAATTTTTAGAAGTATATGTGAGGCTGTGTTTATGTACATCATATTCAGACCATAAGAGGGATTTAGATTCTCTAGAATCTGACACCCTCTTCTGGAGTGTCTGAAGACGGCTACAGTGTACTTATATCTAATAAAAAATAAATAAATAAATAAAGAAATAAATAAACACTTTTTAAAAAGTATAAGAAATAAAGAAAGACCAGGCAGGCCTGCCATCCTTATCTCTGTCTCTCTGTCTGTCTGTCTGTCTGTCTGATCCACTGGAACTGGAGATGGGCCACCATTAGGTGCTGGTAGTTTATCCCAGGTTCACTGAAAGAGGAGACAATGCTGGTACTTGTTGAGTCCTCTCATTGGCCCCACACATCTTTAAATTTTTAGAAGTATATGTGAGGCTGTGTTTATGTACATCATATTCAGACCATAAGAGGGATTTAGTTTCTCCAGAATCTGACACCCTCTTCTGGGGTGTCTGAAGTCAGCTACAGTGTACTTATATCTAATAAATACATAAATAAATATATAAATACACATTTTTTTGAAAAGGATAAGAAAGAAAGAATGACCAGGCAGGCCTGCCATACTTATCACTGTCTGTATGTCTGTCTGTCTGATCCCCTGGAACTGGAGAAGGGCCACCATATAGTCGCTGGTAGCTGATCCCAAGTACTCTGGAAGAGGAGACAATGCTGTTAATTGTTGAGCTTTTAGAGTGGCCCAAACCTTCTTTAAATTTTTAGAATTATATGTGAGGCTGTGTTTATGTACATCATATGCAGACCATAAGAGGGATTTAGATTCTCCAGAATCTGACACCCTCTTCTGGAGTGTCTGAACAGCTACAGTGTACTTATATCTAATAATAAATAAATAAATAAATAAATAAATATATAAATAAAAAATAAATAAACATTTTTTTAAAAAGGATAAGAAAGAAAGAAAGACCAGGCAGGCCTGCCATCGTTATCACTGTCTGTATGTCTGTCTGTCTGATCCCCTGGAACTGGAGATGGGCCACCATATAGTTGCTGGTAGTTGATCCCAGGTACTCTGGAAGAGGAGACAATGCTGTTAATTGTTGAGCTTTTAGAGTGGTCCCACCCTTCTTTAATTTTTAGAAGTATATGTGAGGCTGTGTTTATGTACATCATATGCAGACCATAAGAGGAATTTAGATTCTCCAGAATCTGACACCCTCTTCTGGAGTGTCTGAAGACAGCTACAGTGTACTTATATCTAATAAATACATAAATAAATAAATAAATAAATAAATAAATAAATAAACAATTTTTAAAAAGTATAAGAAATAAAGAAAGACCAGGCAGGCCTGCCATCCTTATCTCTGTCTCTCTGTCTGTCTGTCTGTCTGTCTGATCCACTGGAACTGGAGATGGGCCACCATAAGGTGCTGGTAGTTTATCCCAGGTTCTCTGAAAGAGGAGACAATGCTGTTAATTGTTGAGCCCTCTCAGTGGCCCCACACATCTTTAAATTTTTAGAAGTATATGCGAGGCTGTGTTTATGTACATCATATGCAGACCATAAGAGGGATTTAGATTCTCCAGAATCTGACACCCTCTTCTGGAGTGTCTGAAAGCAGCTACAGTGTACATATATCTAATAAATACATAAATAAATATATAAATAAACATTTTTTTTAAAGGATAAGAAAGAAAGAAAGACCAGGCAGGCCTGCCATCCTTATCACTGTCTGTATGTCTGTCTGTCTGATCCCCTGGAACTGGAGATGGGCCACCATATAGTTGCTGGTAGTTGATTCCAGGTACTCTGGAAGAGGAGACAATGCTGTTAATTGTTGAGCTTTTAGAGTGGCCCCACCCTTCTTTAAATTTTTAGAAGTATATGTGAGGCTGTGTTTATGTACATCATATGCATACCATAAGTGGGATTTAGATTCTCCAGAATATGACACTCTATCTGGAGTGTCTGATCAGCTACAGGGTACTTATATCAAATAATAAATAAATAAATAAATAAATAAATAAATAAATAAACATTTTTTTAAAAAAAAAGAATAAGAAAGAAAGACCAGGCAGGCCTGCCATCCTTATCACTGTCTGTCTCTCTGTCTGTCTGATCCCCTGGAACTGGAGATGGGCCACCTTTTAGGTGCTTGTAGTTGATCCCAGGTTCTCTGGAAGAGGAGACAATGCTGTTAATTGTTGAGTGCTTTCAGTGGCCCCACCTATTTATAATTTTTAGAAGTATATGTGAGGCTGTGTTTATGTACATCATATTCAGACCATAAGAGGGATTTAGATTCTCTAGAATCTGACACCCTCTTCTGGAGTGTCTGAAGACGGCTACAGTGTACTTATATCTAATAAAAAATAAATAAATAAATAAAGAAATAAATAAACACTTTTTAAAAAGTATAAGAAATAAAGAAAGACCAGGCAGGCCTGCCATCCTTATCTCTGTCTCTCTGTCTGTCTGTCTGTCTGTCTGTCTGATCCACTGGAACTGGAGATGGGCCACCATAAGGTGCTGGTAGTTTATCCCAGGTTCACTGAAAGAGGAGACAATGCTGTTACTTGTTGAGCCCTCTCATTGGCCCCACACATCTTTAAATTTTTAGAAGTATATATGAGGCTGTGTTTATGTACATCATATGCAGACCATAAGAGGGATTTAGTTTCTCCATAATCTGACACCCTCTTCTGGGGTGTCTGAAGACAGCTACAGTGTACTTATATCTAATAAATACATAAATAAATATATAAATAAACATTTTTTTGAAAAGGATAAGAAAGAAAGAATGACCAGGCAGGCCTGCCATACTTATCACTGTCTGTATGTCTGTCTGTCTGATCCCCTGGAACTGGAGAAGGGCCAACATATAGTCGCTGGTAGCTGATCCCAAGTACTCTGGAAGAGGAGACAATGCTGTTAATTGTTGAGCTTTTAGAGTGGCCCAACCCTTCTTTAAATTTTTAGAATTATATGTGAGGCTGTGTTTATGTACATCATATGCAGACCATAAGAGGGATTTAGATTCTCCAGAATCTGACACCCTCTTCTGGAGTGTCTGAACAGCTACAGTGTACTTATATCTAATAATTAATGAATAAATAAATAAATAAATAAATACATAAATAAAAAATAAATAAACATTTTTTTTAAAAGGATAAGAAAGAAAGAAAGACCAGGCAGGCCTGCCATCCTTATCACTGTCTGTATGTCTGTCTGTCTGATCCCCTGGAACTGGAGATGGGCCACCATATAGTTGCTGGTAGTTGATCCCAGGTACTCTGGAAGAGGAGACAATGCTGTTAATTGTTGAGCTTTTAGAGTGGCCCCACCCTTCTTTAATTTTTAGAAGTATATGTGAGGCTGTGTTTATGTACATCATATGCAGACCATAAGAGGAATTTAGATTCTCCAGAATCTGACACCCTCTTCTGGAGTGTCTGAAGACAGCTACAGTGTACTTATATCTAATAAATACATAAATAAATAAATAAATAAATAAATAAACATATTTTTAAAAAGGATAAGAAAGAAAGAAAGACCAGGCAGGCCTGCCATCCTTATCACTATCTGTATGTCTGTCTGTCTGATCCCCTGGAACTGGAGATGGGCCACCATATAGTTGCTGGTAGTTGATCACAGGTACTCTGGAAGAGGAGACAATGCTGTTAATTGTTGAGCTTTTAGAGTGGCCCCACCCTTCTTTAAATTTTTAGAAGTATATGTGAGGCTGTGTTTATGTACATCATATGCAGACCATAAGAGGGATATTGATTCTCCAGAATCAGACACCCTCTTCTGGAGTGTCTGAAGACAGCTACAGTGTACTTATATCTAATAAATACATAAATAAATAAATAAATAAAAAAACAAACATTTTTTAAAAGGGATAAGAAAGAAAGAAAAACCAGGCAGGCCTGCCATCCTTGTCTGTCCTTCTCTCTGTCTGTCTGTCTTGCCTAGCCCCTTGAGTAGCCTAGCCTAGTCCCTTGCCTTGACTAGCCCAGCCCCTTGCCTAGCCTAGCCCAGCCCTGCCTTGCCTAGCCCTGCCTATCCCTGTCTTTAACCAGGCTGGCCTCGAACTCAGAAACTGACTGCCTCTGCCTCCAGAGTGCTCTCATTAAGAGCTCGAGCCACCACTGACTGTTAGGTTTTCTAAGTCTTACATAGGTATGGTCTGCTTCTCAGCTGTGAAACCCTAATTAACACATGTAGTCTGTCCTAGGTCAGCCATAGCTACAGACTGAGGCCTTTTCTAAAACAAAACAAAAGAAAACAAAAAATAGAAATAATAAAATAAATAAATTAAGCAACCACATGATATCTTTTCTTTCTTTCAATGATACTCAGAGCTTGAAGCAGTTCACCCATGAGACCTCAGCTCCGGACATTGAGTCTCTTTCCCTAACAAGTATTATGGCTGAACCTGAGGGGTTCTACTGCTGATTTGTGTCCCCCACTTTAAAAAAATAGTTGTTTTCAAATGCTGCAGGTTCTTAGCCCTGTTCCTTGTTACAGTTGAGTCACAGCCCTGAAAGTTCAGTGGTAGTTAAAGGCACTGAGAAGGGCTTCCTATAGACATCAAAGACCAAGTCTTTGTTTTTAAAAATTTAATCTGGATTCCCCAACCCCCTGGCATCCTTAGAATTCCTAGAAAGGAAGGCAGGGACCTGGGCAGAAGTGTGCAAGGCTACTGGTGTTTGTAAGTGGTAACAGAAAGCTTTCTCTTGTTGGTACCCTACCCCAAGTTACACTGTCACTTCTTTTTCCTAGTTGTTGTTTTGTCGGTTTGTATTCTCAACATAGACCCTTTTCCTTCCTAACCTTGGCTGTCCTGAACCTTACTGTCCTTGAACTCAATGATTTGCCTGTCTTGCTGGGATGAAACTGTGAGCTACCATCCAGAAGGAAGCACCCTGCTGAGGTTAGATTGGGGTCTCTCCCATTTTCCTCTATGAACATGCATATGGCAGGCCTGTTCTTTCTTTTTTACTTTTCCTTTTCTTTTTAAAGATTTATTTATTTATTATATTTAAGTATGCTGTAGCTATCTTCAGACAGTCCAGAAGAGGGTGTCTGCATATGATGTATATAAACACAGCCTCACATATACTCAAAAAAAAAAAAAAGAAAGAAAGATGTGGCTACAGAGAGGGCTCAACAATTAAGAGCATTGTCTCCTCTTCCAGAGAAAATGTGCACAATTACCAGTATTATATATGGTGGCCCATCTCCAGTTCCAGGGGATCTAATACTCTGTTCTGGAGTCTGTGGGCACAGCATACACATGCAAAACATTCTTACACAATCATTGAGAGAGGAGAGAGAGGGGTTGAGAGAGAGGGGAGGTAATCATACCTCCTGACGAGTTTGAAGACCTGAGCTTCATCACTCACACAAATAAATAAATGCAAAATATTTTTTTATAAATAAACTCTGCCATTGCCCTTTAAAAATTCCTAGAAAACAAGTTTTATAAGCAACAGTTATATTTACTATATCTAAAGGACAGTCATGAGCATATTCAATAAATAGAAAAAGGCCTGTTAGTCTTAGAAATGGAAAAGACAAACCAAGAAAGGTTTGCAATTACATAATGAGGCAGCTCAGCCCAGCTCTAAGGTTGGAAATAAGACTCGAGAATAGGATACACCTGAAGACAGCCAGCCATTGTTTTTTGTTTTGGAGGCTGAAAGGATACACCTGAAGACAGCCAATGCTGTGTGATGGTGATCTGGTATTTTTTTTTTTTAATTTTTAAAAACTTTAACACTTTTTATAAAACTTTTACAAAAACTTTTTATTATAAACTTTTCTTTCTTTCTTTCTTTCTTTCCTCACCCTAGCCCCTACCCTAGCCCTGTCTTTCACCAGGGTGGCCTCAAACTCAGAAACTGACTGCCTCTGCCTACAGAGTGCTCTCATTAAGAGCTTGAGCCACCACTGAATGTAGGGTTTTCTAAGCCTTACCTTGCTCTTGGTGTCTGTTCCCAGCTGTGAAACCCTAATTAACACAAGTAGGCAGTCCTGGGTCAGCCAGAGCTACAGACTGAGGACTTCTCTAAAAACAAATAAAACAAAACAAAACAACAAATAGAAATAATAAAATACATAAATTAAGCAACCACAGCATAGCTTTTCTCTATCTAGGTGGTACTCAGAAATTCCAGCAGTTGGCCTGTGACACCTCAGCTCAGTATATGTGAGGCTGTGTTTATGTACATCATATGCAGATCATAAGAGGGATTTACATTCTCCAGAATCTGACACCCTCCACTGGAGTGTCTAAAGAAAGCTACAGTGTACTTATATCTAAGAAATACATAAATAAATAAATAAATAAATAAATAAATAAATAAATATTTTTTAAAAAGGATAAGAAAGAAAGAAAGACCAGGCAGGCCTGCCATCCTTATCTCTGTCTGTCTGTCTGATCCCGTGGAACTGGAGATGGGCCACCTTGTAGGTTCTGGTAGTTGATCCCACGTTCTCTGGAAGAGGAGACAATGCTGTTAATTGTTGAGCCCTTTCAGTGGTCCCACCCATTTTTAATTTTTAGAAGTATATGTGAGGCTGTGTTTATGTACATCTTATTCAAACCATAAGAGGGATTTAGATTCTCCAGAATCTGACACCCTCTTCTGGAGTGTCTGAAGACGGCTACAGTGTACTTATATCTAATAAATACATAAATAAATGAATAAATAAATAAATAAACATTTTTTAAAAAGTATAAGAAATAAAGTAAGACCAGGCAGGCCTGCCATCCTTATCTCTGTCTCTCTGTCTGTCTGTCTGTCTGATCCACTGGAACTGGAGTTGGGCCACCATAAGGTGCTGGTAGTTTATCCCAGGTTCTCTGAAAGAGGAGACAATGCTGTTAATTGTTGAGCCCTCTCAGTGGCCCCACACATCTTTAAATTTTTAGAAGTATATGTGAGGCTTTGTTTATGTACATCATATGCAGACCATAAGAGGGATTTAGATTCTCCAGACTCTGACACCCTCTTCTGGAGTGTCTGAAGACAGCTACAGTGTACTTATATCTAATAAATACATAAATAAATATATAAATAAACATTTTTTTAAAAAGGATAAGAAAGAAAGAAAGACCAGGCAGGCCTGCCATCCTTAGCACTGTCTGTATGTCTGTCTGTCTGATCCCCTGGAACTGGAGATGGGCCACCATATAGTTGCTGGTAGTTGATCCCAGGTACTCTGGAAGAGGAGACAATGCTGTTAATTGTTGAGCTTTTAGAGTGGCCCCACCCTTCTTTAAATTTTTAGAAGTATATGTGAGGCTGTGTTTATGTACATCATATGCAGACCATAAGAGGGATTTAGATTCTCCAGAATCTGACACCCTCTTCTGTAGTGTCTAAACAGCTACAGTGTACTTATATCTACTAAATAAATAAATAAATAAATAAATAAACATTTTTTAAAAAGGATAAGAAAGAAAGACCAGGCAGGCCTGCCATCCATATCTCTGCCTGTCTGTCTGTCTGTCTATCTGATCCCCGGGAACTGGAGATGGGCCCCATATAGTTGCTGGTAGTTGATCCAAGGTTCTCTGGAAGAGGAGACAATGCTCTTAATTGTTGAGCCCTTTCAGTGGCCGCACACTTCTTTAAATATTTAGAAGTATATGTGAGGCTGTGTATATGTACATCATATTCAAATTATAAGAGGATTTAGATTCTCCAGAATCTGACACCCTCTACTGGAGTGTCTGAAGACAGCTACAGTGTACTTATATCTAATAAATACATAAATAAATAAATAAACATTTTTTAAAAAGGATAAGAAAGAAAGTATACCAGGCAGGCCTGCCATCCTTATCTCTGTCTGTCTGTCTGTCTGTCTGATCCCCTGGAACTGGAGATGGGCTACCATATAGTTGCTGGTAGTTGATCCCAGGTTCTCTGGAAGAGGAGACAATGCTGTTAATTGTTGAGCCCTATCAGTGGCCCTACCCATCTTTAAATTTTTAGAAGTGTATGTGAGGCTGTGTTTATGTACATCATATGCAGACCAGAAGAGGGATTTAGATTCATCAGAATCTGACACCCTCTTCTGGAATGTCTGAAGACAGGTACAGTGTACTTATATCTAATAAATACATAAATAAATACAATTTTTTTTAAAGTATAAGAAAGAAAGAAAGACCAGGCAGGCCTGCCATCCTTATCCTTGTCTGTCTGTCTGTCTGTCTGATCCCCTGGGAGTGGAGATGGGCCACCATATAGTTGCAGGTAGTTGATCCCAGGTTCTCTGTAAGAGGAGATAATGCTGTTAATTGCTGAGCCCTTTCAGTGGCCCCCCCACCTTTAAATTTTAAGAAGTAAACGTGAGGCTGAGTTTATGTACATCATATGCAGACCATAAGAGGGATTTAGATTCTCCAGAATCTGATACCTTCTTCTGGAGTGTCTGAAGACGGCTACAGTGTACTTATATCTAATAAACATATAAATAAATAAATAAACATTTTTTAAAAAGGATAAGAAAGAAAGAAAGACCAGGCAGGCCTGCCATCCTTATCTCTGTCAGTCTGTCTGTCTGTCAGTCTGTCTGATCCCTTGGAACTGGAGATGGGCCACCATATAGTTGCAGTTAGTTGATCCCAGGTTCTCTGGAAGAGGAGACAATGCTGTTAATTGTTGAGCCCTTTCAGTGGCTCCAACTATCTTTAAATTTTTAGAAGTATATGTTAGGCTGTGTTTATGTACATCATATGCAGACCATAAGAGGGATTTAGATTCTCCAGAATCTGACACCCTCTTCTGGAGTGTGTGCAGACAACTACAGTGTACTTATATCTAATAAATACATATATAAATAAATATAAATAAATAAATAAACATTATTTTAAAAGGATAATAAAGAAAGAAAGACCAGGCAGGCCTGCCATCCTAATCTCTGTCTGTCTGTCTGTCTGTCTGATCCCCTGGAACTGGAGATGGGCCACCTTGTAGTTGCTGGTAGTTGATCCCAGGTTCTCTGGAAGAGGAGACAATGCTGTTAATTGTTGAGCCCTTTCAGTGGCCCCACCCATTTTTAATTTTTAGAAGTATATGTGAGGCTGTGTTTATGTACATCATATGCAGACCATAAGAGGGATTTAGATTCTCCAGAATCTGAGACCCTCTTCTGGAGTGTCTGAAGACAGCTACAGTGTACTTATATCTAATAAATACATAAATAAATATATAAATAAACATTTTTTTAAAAAGGATAAGAAACAAAGAAAGACCAGGCAGGCCTGCCATCCTTTTCACTGTCTGTATGTCTGTCTGTCTGATCCCCTGGAACTGGAGATGGGCCACCATATAGTTGCTGGTAGTTGATCCCAGGTCCTCTGGAAGAGGAGACAGTGCTGTTAATTGTTGAGCCCTTTCAGTGGCCCCACCCATCTTTAAATTTTTAGAAGTATATGTGAGGCTGTGTTTATGTACATCATATGCAGACCATAAGAGGGATATAGATTCTCCAGAATCTGACACCCTCTTCGGGAGTGTTTGAAGACAGCTACAGTGTACTTACATCTAATAAATACATACTTAAATTAATAAACATTTTTTTAAAAAGGATAAGAAAGAATGAAAGACCAGGTAGGCCTGCTATCCTTAACTCTATCTGTCTGTCTGTCTGTCTGTCTGATCCCCTGGAACTGGAGATGGGCCACCATATAGTTGCTGGTAGTTGATCCCATGTTCTCTATAAGAGTAGACAATGCTGTTAATTGTTGATCCCTTTCATTGGCCCCACACATATTTAAATTTTTAGAAGTAAATGTGAGGCTGTGTTTATGTACATCATATGCAGACCATAAGAGGGATATAGATTCTCCAGAATCTGACACCCTCTTCTGGAGTGACTGAAGACAGCTACATTGTACTTATATCTAATAAATACATAAATAAATAAATAAACATTTTTTAAAAAGAATAAGAAAGAAAGAAAGACCAGGCAGGCCTGCCAACTTGTCTGTCTGTCTGTCTGTCTGTCTATCTGTCAGATACCCTGAAACTGGAGATGGGCCACCATATAGTTGCTGGTAGTTGATCCCAGGTTCTCTGGAAGAGGAGACAATGCTGTTAATTGTTGAGCCCTTTCAGTGGCCCCACCCATCTTTAAATTTTTAGAAGTATATGTGAGGCTGTGTTCATGTACATCATATGCAGACCATATGAGGGATATTGATTCTCCAGAATCTGACACCCTCTTCTGGAGAGTCTGAAGACAGCTACAGTGTACTTACATCTAATAAATACATAAATAAATAAATAAATAAATGAATAAATGAATAAATAAATAAATTAATTAATAAACATTTTTTAAAAAGGATAAGAAAGAAAGAAAAATCAGGCAGGCCTTCCATCCTTATCTCTGTCTGTCTGTCTGTCTGTCTTATCCCCTGGAACTTGAGATGGGCCACCATATAGTTGCAGGTAGTTGATCCCACGTTCTCTGGAAGAAGAGACAATGCTGTTAATTGTTGAGCCCTTTCAGTGGGCCCACCCATCTTTAAATTTTTAGAAATATATGTGAGGCTGTGTTTATGTATATCATATGCAGACCATAAGAGGAATTTAGATTCTCCAGAAGATGACACCCTCTTTTAGAGCGTCTGAAAACAGCTACCTTGTACTTAAATCTAATAAATACATACTTAAATTAATAAACATTTCTTAAAAGTATAAGAAAGAAAGAAAGACCAGGCAGGCCTCCATCCTTATCTCTGTCAGTCTGTCTGTCTGTCTGTCTGATCCCTTGGAACTGGAGATGGGCCACCATAAGGTGCTGGTAGTTTATCCCAGGTTCTCTGAAAGAGGAGACAATGCTGTTAATTGTAGAGCCCTCTCAGTGGCCCCACACATCTTTAAATTTTTAGAAGTATATGTGAGGCTGTGTTTATGTACATCATATGCAGACCATAAGAGGGATTTAGATTCTCCACAATCTGACACCCTCTTCTGGAGTGTCTGAAGACAGCTACAGTGTACTTATATCTAATAAATACATGAATAAATATATAAATAAACATTTTTTTAAAAAGATAAGAAAGAAAGAAAGACCAGGCAGGCCTGCCATCCTTATCACTGTCTGTATGTCTGTCTGTCTGATCCCCTGGAACTGGAGATGGGCCACCATATAGTTGCTGGTAGTTGATCCCAGGTACTCTGCAAGAGGAGACAATGCTGTTAATTGTTGAGCCCATTCAGTGGCGCCACCCATCTTTAAATATTTAGAGGTATATGTGAGGCTGTGTTTATGTACATCATATGCAGACCATAAGAGGGATTTAGATTCTCCAGAATCTGACACCCTCTTCTGGAGTGTCTGAAGACAGCTATAGTGTACTTATATCTAATAAATAAATAGATAAATAAATAAATAAATAAATAAATAAATAAACATTTTTTAAAAAGTAAAAGAAAGAAAGAAAGACCAGGCAGGCCTACCATCCATATCTCTGTCTGTCTTTCTGTCTGTCTATCTGATCCCCGGGAACTGGAGATGGGCCACCATATAGTGCTGGTAGTTGATCCAAGGTTCTCTGGAAGAGGAGACAATTCGGTTAATTGTTGAGCCCTTTCAGTGGCCCCACACTTCTTTAAATATTTAGAAGTTTATGTGAGGCTGTGTTTATGTACATCATATTCAGATTATAAGAGGATTTAGATTCTCCAGAATCTGACACCCTCTACTGGAGTGACTGAAGACAGCTACAGTGTACTTATATATAATAAATAAATAAATAAATAAATAAATAAACATTTTTTTAAAAAGGATAAAAAAGAAAGAAAGACCAGGCAGGCCTGCCATCCTTATCACTGTCTGTATGTCTGTTTGTCTGATCCCCTGGAACTGGAGATGGGCCACCATATAGTTGCTGGTAGTTGATCCCAGGTACTCTGGAAGAGGAGACAATGCTGTTAATTGTTGAGCCCTTTCAGTGGCGCCACCCATCTTTAAATATTTAGAGGTATATGTGAGGCTGTGTTTATGTACATCATATGCAGACCATAAGAGGGATTTAGATTCTCCAGAATCTGACACCCTCTTCTGGAGTGTCTGAAGACAGCTACAGTGTACTTATATCTAATAAATAAATAGATAAATAAATAAATAAATAAATAAACATTTTTTAAAAAGTATAAGAAAGAAAGAAAGACCAGGCAGGCCTGCCATCCATATCTCTGTCTGTCTGTCTGTCTGTCTATCTGATCCCCGGGAACTGGAGATGGGCCACCATATAGTGCTGGTAGTTGATCCAAGGTTCTCTGGAAGAGGAGACAATTCGGTTAATTGTTGAGCCCTTTCAGTGGCCCCACACTTCTTTAGATATTTAGAAGTTTATGTGAGGCTGTGTTTATGTACATCATATTCAGATTATAAGAGGATTTAGATTCTCCAGAATCTGACACCCTCTACTGGAGTGACTGAAGACAGCTACAGTGTACTTATATATAATAAATAAATAAATAAATAAATAAATAAATAAATAAATAAACATTTTTTAAAAAGGATAAGAAAGAAAGAAAGACCAGGCAGGCCTGCCATCCTTATCACTGCCTGTATGTCTGTCTGTCTGATCCCCTGGAACTGGAGATGGGCCACCATATAGTTGCTGGTAGTTGATCCCAGGTACTCTGGAAGAGGAGACAATGCTGTTAATTGTTGAGCCCTTTGAGTGGCGCCACCCATCTTTAAATATTTTGAGGTATATGGGAGGCTGTGTTTATGTACATCATATGCAGACCATAAGAGGGATTTAGATTCTCCAGAATCTGACACCCTCTTCTGGAATGTCTGAAGACAGCTACAGTGTACTTATATCTAATAAATACATAAATAAATAAATAAATAAATAAATAAATAAACATTTTTTAAAAAGGATAAGAAAGAAAGTAAGACCAGGCAGGCCTGCCATCCTTATCTCTGTCTGTCTGTCTGTCTGTCTGTCTGATCCCCTGGAACTGGAGATGGGCCACCATATAGTTGCTGGTAGTTGATCCCAGGTTCTCTGGAAGAGGAGACAATGCTGTTAATTGTTGAGCCCTTTCAGTGGCCCCATCCATTTTTAATTTTTAGAAGTATATGTGATGCTTATGTACATTATATGTTTATGTACATTATATTCAGACCATAAGAGGGATTTAGATACTCTAGAATCTGTCACCCTCTTCTGGAGTGTCTGAAGACGGCTACAGTGTACTTATATCTAATACATACATACATAAATAAATAAATAAATAAATAAACATTTTTTAAAAAGTATAAGAAATAAAGAAAGACCAGGCAGGCCTGCCATCCTTATCTCTCTCTCTCTGTCTGTCTGTCTGTCTGATCCACTGGAACTGGAGATGGGCCACCATAAGGTGCTGGTAGTTTATCCCAGGTTCTCTGAAAGAGGAGACAATGCTGTTAATTGTTGAGCCCTCTCAGTGGCCCCACACATCTTTAAATTTTTAGAAGTTTATGTGAGGCTGTGTTTATGTACATCATATGCAGACCATAAGAGGGATTTAGATTCTCCACAATCTGACACCCTCTTCTGGAGTGTCTGAAGACAGCTACAGTGTACTAATATCTAATAAATACATAAATAAATATATAAATAAACATTTTTTAAAAAGGATAAGAAAGAAAGAAAGACCAGGCAGGCCTGCCATTTTTATCACTGTCTGTATGTCTGTCTGTCTGATCCCCTGGAACTGGAGATGGGCCACCATATAGTTGCTGGTAGTTGATCCCAGGTACTCTGGAAGAGGAGACAATGCTGTTAATTGTTGAGCTTTTAGAGTGGCCACACCCTTCTTTAAATTTTTAGAAGTATATGTGAGGCTGTGTGGGGCCACTGAAAGTCACATAGAGAGACAGAGAGAGACAGAGAGAGACAGAGAGAGACAAAGAAAGAAAGAGAGAGACATAGAGAGACAGAGAGATACATTGAGAGAGACAGAGAGACAGAGAGAGACACAGAGAGAGACACAGAGAGACACAGAGAGAGACACACAGAGAGACAGAGACAGACAGAGAGAGACAGAGAGAGACAGAGATAGAGACAGAGAGAGACAAAGAGAGACAGAGAGACAGAGAGAGAGACAGAGAGAGACAGAGAAAGACAGAGTGAGACAGAGAGAGACACAGAGAGAGACAGAGATACACAGAGTGAGAAAGAGAGAGACACAGAGAGAGACAGAGAGAGAGACAGAGAGAGACAGAGAGAGACAGAGTGAGACAGAAAGAGACACAGAGAGAGACAGAGAGAGACAAAGAAAAACACAGAGAGACAGAGAGAGACAGAGAGAGACAGAGAGAGACAGAGAGAGAGACAGAGAGAGACAGAGAGAGACAAAGAAAAACACAGAGAGAGACAGAGAGAGACAGAGAGATACAGAGAGAGTCAGAGAGACAGAGAGAGACAGAGAGAGACAAAGAAAGACACAGAGAGAGACAGAGAGAGACAGAGAGATACAGAGAGAGAGACAGAGAGAGACAGAAAGATACAGAAGGACAGAGAGAGACAGAGAGAGACAGAGAGACAGAGATAGAGAGAGAGAAAGACAGAGAGAGACACAGAGAGAGACTGAGGGAGACAGAGAGAGAGACAGAGAGAGACATAGAAGAGACAAAGAAAGACACAAGAGAGACAGAGAGAGTCAGACATAGAGACAAAGAAAGACAGAGGGAGACACTGAGAGAGAGAGACAGAGAGAGACAGAGAGATACAGACAGAGAGACAAAGAGAGACAGAGAGAGACAGAGAGAAAGAGAGAGACAGAGAGAGTCAGAGAGAGACAGAGATAGAGACAGAGAGAGACAGAGAGAGGGACAGAGAGAGACAGAGACAGAGTGAGAAATACAGAGAGAGACAGAGTTAGAGAGAGAGACAGAGAGAGACAGAGACAGAGACAGAGAGAGAGACAGAGAGAGACAGAGTGAGACACAGAAAGAGAGAGACAGAGAGAGACAAAGAAAGACACAGAGAGAGACATAGAGAGACAGAGAGATACATTGAGAGAGACAGAGAGAGACAGAGAGAGACAGAGATAGAGACAGAGAGAGACAGAGAGAGACACAGAGAGAGACACAGAGACACAGAGAGACACAGAGAGAGACACAGAGAGACACAGAGAGAGACAGAGATAGACATAGACAGACAGAGACAGACAGAGAGAGACAGAGAGAGACAGAGATAGAGACAGAGAGAGACAGAGAGTGAGACAGAGAGAGACAGAGAGAGAGACACCGAAAGACAGAGAGAGACAGAGAGAGACAATGAAAGACACAGAGAGAGACTAAGAGAGACAGAGAGAGACAGAGAGAGACAGAGAGAGACAGAGAGAGACAAAAAAAGACACAGAGAGAGACAGAGAGCGATATAGATAGAGAAAAAGAAAGACAGAGAGAGACACAGAGAGAGAGACAGAGAGAGACAGAGAGATACAGAGAGAGAGACAAAGAGAGACAGAGAGAGAGACAGAGTACGACAGAGAGAGAGAGAGAGACTGAGAGAGACAAAGAAAGACACAGAGAGAGACAGAGAGAGACAGAGAGATACATTGAGAGAGACAGAGAGAGACAGAGATAGACAGAGAGAGACAGAGAGAGACACAGAGAGAGACAGAGAGACACAGAGAGACACAGAGAGACACAGAGAGAGACAGAGAGAGACACAGAGAGACACAGAGAGAGACACAGAGAGACACACAGAGAGACAGAGAGAGAGACAGAGAGAGACAGAGAGAGACAGACAGAGACAGACAGAGAGAGACAGAGATAGAGACAGAGAGAGACAGAGAGAGACAGAGAGAGACAGAGAGAGACAGAGAGAGTCAGAGAGAGACAATGAAAGACACAGAGAGAGACAGAGAGAGACAGAGAGATACAGAGAGAGAGACAGAGAGAGACATAAAGTGTCAGAAGGACAGAGAGAGACAGAGATAGAGACAGAGAAAGACAGAGAGAGACACAGAGAGAGACAGAGAAAGACAGAGAGAGACAGAGAGTGAGACAGAGAGAGACAGAGAGAGACAAAGAAAGACACAGAGAGAGACAGAGCGAGACAGAGATAGAGACAGAGAAAGAAAGAGAGAGACACATAGAGAGAGACAGAGAGAGACAGAGAGATACAGAGAGAGAGACAGAGAGAGACAGAGAGAGACAGAGAGAAAGAGAGAGACAGAGAGAGTCAGAGAGAGACAGAGATAGAGACAGAGAGAGACAGAGACAGAGTGAGAAAGACAGAGAGAGACAGAGATAGAGAGAGAGACAGAGAGAGACACAGAGAGAGACAGAGAGAGACAAAGAAAGACAGAGAGAGACATAGAGAGACAGAGAGATACATTGAGAGAGACAGAGAGACACAGAGAGACACACAGAGAGACAAAGACAGACAGAGAGAGACAGAGAGAGACCGAGAGAGACAGAGATAGAGACAGAGAGAGACAGAGAGAGACAGAGAGACAGAGAGAGAGACAGAGAGAGACAGAGAGAGACAGAGTGAGACAGAGAGAGACATAGAGTGAGACAGAGATACACAGAGTGAGAAAGAGAGAGAGACATAGAGAGAGACAGAGAGAGAGACAGAGAGAGAGACAGAGTGAGAGACAGAGAGAGACAGAGAGAGACAGAGTGAGACAGAGAGAGAAACAGAGAGAGACTGAGAGAGACAAAGAAAAACACAGAGAGACAGAGAGAGACAGAGAGAGACAGAGAGAGAGACAGAGAGAGACAAAGAAAGACACAGACAGAGACATAGACAGAGAGATACATTGAGAGAGACATAGAGAGACAGAGAGAGACAGAGATAGAGACAGAGAGTGACAGAGAGAGACACAGAGAGACACAGAGAGAGACAGAGATAGACATAGACAGACAGAGACAGACAGAGAGAGACAGAGAGAGACAGAGATAGAGACAGAGAGAGACAGAGAGTGAGACAGAGAGAGACAGAGAGAGAGACACCGAAAGACAGAGAGAGACAGAGAGAGACAATGAAAGACACAGAGAGAGACTAAGAGAGACAGAGAGAGACAGAGAGAGACAGAGAGAGACAGAGAGAGAGACAGAGAGAGACAGAGAGAGACACAGAGAGACAGAGATAGACATAGACAGACAGAGACAGACAGAGAGAGACAGAGAGAGACAGAGATAGAGACAGAGAGAGACAGAGAGTGAGACAGAGAGAGACACAGAGAGAGAGACCGAAAGACAGAGAGAGACAGAGAGAGACAATGAAAGACACAGAGAGAGACTAAGAGAGACAGAGAGAGACAGAGAGAGAGAGAGAGTTAGAGAGAGACACAAAGAGACAGAGAGAGACAGAGAGAAAGAGAGAGACAGAGAGAGTCAGAGAGAGACAGAGATAGAGACAGAGAGAGACAGAGAGAGGGACAGAGAGAGACAGAGACAGAGTGAGAAATACAGAGAGAGACAGAGTTAGAGAGAGAGACAGAGAGAGACAGAGAGAGAGACAGAGACAGAGACAGAGAGAGATACAGAGAGAGACAGAGTGAGACACAGAAAGAGAGAGACAGAGAGAGACAAAGAAAGACACAGAGAGAGACATAGAGAGACAGAGAGATACATTGAGAGAGACATAGAGAGACTGAGAGAGACAGAGATAGAGACAGAGAGAGACACAGAGAGACACAGAGAGAGACAGAGATAGACATAGACAGACAGAGACAGACAGAGAGAGACAGAGAGAGACAGAGATGGAGACAGAGAGAGACAGAGATGGAGACAGAGAGAGACAGAGAGAGAGACACCGAAAGACAGAGAGAGACAGAGAGAGACAATGAAAGACACAGAGAGAGACTAAGAGAGACAGAGAGAGACAGAGAGAGACAGAGAGAGACAAAAAAGACACAGAGAGAGACAGAGAGCGATATAGATAGAGAAAAAGAAAGACAGAGAGAGACACAGAGAGAGAGACAGAGAGAGACAGAGAGATACAGAGAGAGAGACAAAGAGAGACAGAGAGAGAGACAGAGTGAGACAGAGAGAGAGAGAGACTGAGAGAGACAAAGAAAGACACAGAGAGAGACATAGAGAGACAGAGAGATACATTGAGAGAGACAGAGAGAGACAGAGATAGACAGAGAGACACAGAGAGAGACACAGAGAGAGACAGAGAGACACAGAGAGACACAGAGAGACACAGAGAGAGACAGAGAGAGACAGAGAGAGACACAGAGAGAGACACAGAGAGACACAGAGAGACACAGAGAGATACAGAGAGAGAGACAAAGAGAGACAGAGAGAGACAGAGAGAAAGAGAGAGACAGAGAGAGTCAGAGAGAGACAGAGATAGAGACAGAGAGAGACAGAGAGAGGGACAGAGAGAGACAGAGACAGAGTGAGAAATACAGAGAGAGACAGATTTAGAGAGAGAGACAGAGAGAGACAGAGAGAGAGACAGAGACAGAGACAGAGAGTGAGACAGAGAGAGACAGAGTGAGACACAGAGAGAGAGAGAGACAGAGAGAGACAAAGAAAGACACAGAGAGAGACATAGAGAGACAGAGAGATACATTAAGAGAGACATAGAGAGACAGAGAGAGACAGAGAGAGACAGAGAGAGAGACAGAGAGAGACAGAGAGAGACAGAGAGAGACAGAGAGATAGACAGAGAGAGACAGAGAGAGACAATGAAAGACATAGAGAGAGACAGAGAGACACAGAGAGACACAGAGAGAGAGACAGAGAGAGACAGAAAGAGTCAGAAGGACAGAGAGAGACAGAGAGAGATAGAGATAGGGACAGAGAAAGACAGAGAGAGACACAGAGAGAGACAGAGAAAGACAGAGAGTGAGACAGAGACAGACAGAGAGAGACAAAGGAAGACCCAGAGAAAGACAGAGAGAGACAGAGATAGAGACAGAGAAAGACAGAGAGAGACACAGAGAGAGAGAGACAGAGAGAGACAGAGAGAGACAGAGAGAGACAGAGAGATAAAGAGAGAGAGACAGAGAGAAAGAGAGAGACAGAGAGAGTCAGAGAGAGACAGAGATAGAGACAGAGAGAGACAGAGAGAGGGACAGAGAGAGACAGAGACAGAGTGAGAAAGACAGAGAGAGACAGAGATAGAGAAAGAGAGACAGAGAGAGACACAGAGAGAGACAGAAAGAGACAGAGAGAGACAAAGAAAGACACAGAGAGAGACATAGTGAGACAGAGAGATACATTGAGAGAGACAGAGAGAGACAGAGAGAGACAGAGACACAGAGAGAGACAGAGAGACAGAGAGAGAGACAGAGAGATACAGAGATAGAGACAGAAGGGACAGAGAGAGACAGAGAGAGACCGACAGAGTGACAGATGGAGACAGAGAGAGACAGAGACAGATAGAGTTAGACAGAGAGAGACAGAGAGAGACAGAGAGAGAGAGAGATAGAGAGAGAGACAGAGAGAGACAGAGAGGGACAGAGTGACAGAGAGAGACAGAGAGAGACAGAGATAGAGACAGAGAGATACAGAGTGAGGGACAGAGAGAGACAGAGAGACAGATAGAGACAGAGAGACAGATAGAGACAGAGAGAAACAGAGAGAGACAGAGTGACAGAGAGAGACAGAGAGAGACAGAGACAGAGAAAGAGAGAGAGACAGAGAGAGACAGAGAGAGTCAGATAGACAGAGAGAGACAGAGAGAGACAGTGAGAGACAGAGAGAGACAGAGTGACAGAGAGAGACAGAGAGAGACAGAAATAGAGACAGAGAGAGACAGAGAGAGGGAAAGAGAGAGACAGAGAGAGACAGAGAGAGACAGAGAGAGAGACAGATAGAGACAGAGAGAAACAGAGAGAGACAGAGATAGAGAAAGAGAGAGACAAAGAGAGACATAGAGAGAGAGACAGAGAGAGACAGAGAGAGACAGAGCGAGACAAAGAAAGACACAGAGAAAGACAGAGACAGAGAGATACAGAGATAGAGACAGAGAGTGACAGATAGACAGAGAGAGACAGAGAGAGACAGAGAGAGACAGAGAGAGACAGAGTTACAGAGAGAGACAGAGAGAGACAGAGATAGAGACAGAGAGAGACAGAGAGAGGGAAAGAGAGAGACAGAGAGAGAGAAGGAGAGAGACAGAGAGAGACAGAGAGAGAGACAGAGAGAGACAGAAAGAGTCAGAAGGACAGAGAGAGACAGAGATAGAGACAGAGATAGACAGAGAGAAAGAGAGAGACAGAGAGAGTCAGAGAGAGACAGAGACAGAGTGAGAAAGACAGAGAGAGACAGAGATAGAGAGAGAGACAGAGAGAGACACACAGAGAGACAGAGAGAGACAGAGAGAGACAGAGAGAGACAAAGAAAGACACACAGAGAGACATAGAGAGACAGAGAGATACATTGAGAGAGACAGAGAGAGCCAGAGAGAGACAGAGAGAGAGATAGAGAGAGACACAGAGAGAGACAGAGAGAGACAGAGAGACAGAGAGAGACAAAGAAAGACACAGAGAGAGACAGAGAGAGACAGAGAGAGAGACAGAGAGAGACAGAGAGAGACAGATAGACAGAGAGAGACAGAGAGAGACAGAGAGAGACAGAGTGACAGAGAGAGACATAGAGAGAAAGAGATAGAGACAGAGAGAGGGAAAGAAAGAGACACACAGAGAGATAGAGACAGAGAGAAACAGAGAGAGACAGAGATAGAGAAAGAGAGAGACAGAGAGAGACATAGAGAGAGTTACAGAGAGAGACAAAGAAAAACACAGAGAGAGACAAAGAGAGACAGAGAGATACAGAGAGAGAGAAAGAGAGAGACAGAGAGAGACATAAAGAGAGAGACAGAGAGAGACAGGGAGAGACAAAGAGAGACAAAGAAAGACACAGAGAGAGACAGAGAGGGACAGAGAGAGACAGAGAGAGACAGAGTGACAGAGAGAGACAGAGAGAAACAGAGATAGAGACAGAGAGAGACAGAGAGAGGAAAAGAGAGAGACAGAGAGAGAGAGAGACAGAGAGAGAGACAGATAGAGACAGAGATAGAGACAGAGAGAGACAGAGAGAGGGAAAGAGAGAGACAGAGAGAGAGAGAGAGACAGAGAGAGACAGAGAGAGAGACAGATAGAGACAGAGAGAAATAGAGAGAGACAGAGATAGAGAAAGAGAGAGACAGAGAGAGACATAGAGAGAGAGACAGAGAGAGACTTTCCACTTTTTCAGGTTTTCTTGCCATATTCCGGTTCCTTCAGTGTGAGTTTTTAATTTTCTAATTCTTTCAGGGTTTTTTGCCATATTCTGGGTCCTACAGCGTGTATTTTTAATTTTCCAAGTTTTTCAGGGTTACTCAGCATATTTTGGGTCCTACAGTGTGATTTTTTTCATTTTCCACCTTTTTCAGGTTTTCTTGCCAATTTCGGGGTACTTCAGTGTGAGTTTTTAATATTCCACTTTTTACAGGGTTAATCGCCATATTCTGCGTCCTACAGTGTGATTTTTAAATTTTCCACGATTCTCAGGGTTTCTCGCCATATTCAGGTCCTACAGTTTGATTTTTTAATTTTAAACGTTTTTAAGTTTTTTTCGTCATGTTCTGGGTCCTACAGTTTGATATTCTCATTATCCAACTTTTTCAGATTTTCTCAGCATATTCTGGGTCCTACATTGTGAATTTTTAATTTTCCACGTTTTTCAAGGTTTCTTGCCATATTCTGGTCCTATAGTGTGATTTTCTCATTTTCCTCCTTTTTCAGTGTTTCTCGCCATATTCTGGGTCCTACAGTGTGAATATTTAATTTTCCATGTTTTTCATGTTTTCTCGCCATATTCTGGGTCCTTCAGTTTGTGTTTTTAATTTTCCTCGTTTTTCAGGTTTTCTCACCATATTCCCGGACCTTCAGTGTGAATTTTTAATTTTCCATGTTTTTCAGGTTTTTTCGTCATATTCTGGGTCCTAGAGTGTGATTTTCTCATTTCCACGTTTTTTAGGATTTCTCCCCATATTCGGGGTCCTTCAGTGTGAGTTTTTGATTTCCTACTTTTTCAGGGTTTCTCAATATATTCTGGTTCCTACAGCGTGTATTTTATTTTTCCAAGTTTTTCAAGGGTTTCTAGACATATTCTGGGTCCTACAGTGTGAACATTTAATTTTCCATGATTATCAGGGTTTCTCAGCATATTCTGGGTCCTGCAGTGTGATTTTCTCATTTTTCACCTTTTTCAAGTTTTTTCGCTATTCTGGGTTCTACATGTGATTTTCTCATTTTCCACCTTTTTCAGGTTTTCTCGCTATATTCCGGGTCCTTCAGTGTGAATTTTTAATTTTCCACGTTTTTCAGGGTTTCTCGGCATATTCTGTTTCCTGCAGTGTGATTTTCTCATTTTCCAAGTTTTTCAGGTTTTTTCGTAATTCTGGGTCTTACAGTGTGATTTTCTCATTTTTCACCTTTTGCAGGGTTTCTTGCCATATTCTGGGTCCAACAGAGTGTATTTTTAATTTACCACGTTTTTCCGGTTTCTCACCATATTCTGGGTCCAACAGCGCGTATTTTCAATTTTCCACGTTTTTCAGGGTTTCTCGGCATATTCTGGGTCCTAAAGTGTGATTTTCTCATTTTCGAAGTTTTTCAAGTTTTTTCGCAATTCTGGGTCCTACAGTCATTTATTCTCATTTTCCACCTTTTTCAGGTTTTCTCGCCATATTCGGGGTCTTTCAGTGTGAATTTTTAGTTTTTTACTTTTTTCAGGTTTTCTTGCCATATTCTGGGTCATTCAGTGTGAGTTTTTAATTTTACACGTTTTTCAGGTTTTTTCGTCATATTCTGGGTACTACAGTGTGATTTTTCTCATTTTCTCGTTTTTCAGGTTTTCTTGCCATATTCCAGGTCCTTCAGGGTGAATTTTTAATTTTCCATGTTTTTCAGTATTTCTCGCCATATTCTGGGTAATACAGTGTGAATTTTTAATTTTCCACCTTTTTCATGGTTTCTCGCCATATTCTGTGTCCGACAGTGTGAATTTTTAATTTTCATGTTTTTCAGGGTTACTCAGCATATTCTAGGTCCTGCAGTGTGATTTTCTCATTTTCCACGTTTTATAAATTTTTTCGTAATTCTGGGTCCTACAGTGTGATTTTCTCATTTTCCAACTTTTTACAGCCTTTCTAGCCATATTTGGGGTCCTTCAGTGTGAGATTTTAATTTTATAATTTTTCAGGGTTTCTCGACATATTCTGTGTCCTACAGCGTGTATTTTTTATTTTCCATGTTTCTCAGTTTTTTTAAATCATATTCTGAGTCCTAAAGTGTGATCTTCTCATTTCCACGTTTTTCAGGTCTTTCAGTGTGAATTTTTAATTTAACACGTTTTTCAGTATTTCTCGACATATTCTGGGAAATACAGTGTGAATTTTTAATTGCACACTTTTTTATTGGTTTCTCGCCATATTGTGTCCAACAATGTGAATTTTTAATTTTCACTTTTTTCCGTGTTTCTTGGCATATTCTGGGTCCTACAGTGTGAGTTTTTAATTTTCCTCGTTTTTTCAGGTTTTCTCGCCATATTCAGATTTCTTCAGTGTGAATTTTTAATTTTCCACGATTTTCAGGGATTCTCAGCATATTATGGGTCCTGCAGTGTGATTTTCTCATTTTCCACCTTTTTCAGGTTTTCTAGCCATATTCCGGGTCCATCAGTGTGAGTTTATAGTTATCTACTTTTTTCAGGGTTGATTGCCATATTCTGGGTAATACAGTGAGAATTTTCATTGTCCAATTTTTTCATGGTTTCTTGCCATAATCTGGTTCCCCCAGCGTATATTTTTAATTTTCCACGTTTTCAGGGTTTCTCGGCATATTCTGGGTCCTACAGTGTGACTTTCCCATTTTCGACGTTTTTCAATTTTTTTTTTCCAAATCTGGGTTCTATAGTGTGATTAATTCTCATTTTCCATCTTTTTCATGATTTCTCGCTATATTCTGGGTCCTACAGTGTGAGTTTTGAATTTTCCTTGTTTTTTTGGTTTTCTCGCCATATTAGGGGTCCTTCAGTGTGAATTTTTAATTTTCCACGTTTTCTAAGTTTCTCGCCATATACAGTGTGAATTTTTAATTTTCAACTTTTTTCATGATTCTTGCCATATTCTGTGTCCAACAGTGTCAATTTTTAATTTTCACGTTTTTCAGCATTTCTCGGCATATTCTGGGTCCTGCAGTGTGATTTTCTCATTTTCCACTTTTTCAGGTTTTCTTGCCATATTCCGGTTCCTTCAGTGTGAGTTTTTAATTTTCTAATTCTTTCAGGGTTTTTTGCCATATTCTGGGTCCTACAGCGTGTATTTTTAATTTTCCAAGTTTTTCAGGGTTACTCAGCATATTTTGGGTCCTACAGTGTGATTTTTTTCATTTTCCACCTTTTTCAGGTTTTCTTGCCAATTTCGGGGTACTTCAGTGTGAGTTTTTAATATTCCACTTTTTACAGGGTTAATCGCCATATTCTGCGTCCTACAGTGTGATTTTTAAATTTTCCACGATTCTCAGGGTTTCTCGCCATATTCAGGTCCTACAGTTTGATTTTTTAATTTTAAACGTTTTTAAGTTTTTTTCGTCATGTTCTGGGTCCTACAGTTTGATATTCTCATTATCCAACTTTTTCAGATTTTCTCAGCATATTCTGGGTTCTACATTGTGAATTTTTAATTTTCCAAGTTTTTCAAGGTTTCTTGCCATATTCTGGTCCTATAGTGTGATTTTCTCATTTTCCTCCTTTTTCAGTGTTTCTCGCCATATTCTGGGTCCTACAGTGTGAATATTTAATTTTCCATGTTTTTCATGTTTTCTCGCCATATTCTGGGTCCTTCAGTTTGTGTTTTTAATTTTCCTCGTTTTTCAGGTTTTCTCACCATATTCCCGGACCTTCAGTGTGAATTTTTAATTTTCCACATTTTTCATGGTTTCTGGGCATATTCTGGGTCCTGCAGTGTGATTTTCTCATTTTCCACCTTTTTCAGGTTTTCTTGCCATATTCGGGGTCCTTCAGTGTGAATATTCAATTTTCTAGTTTTTTCAGGTTTTCTCTCCATATTCTGGGTCCTTCATTGTGATTTTTAAATTTTCCTTGTTTTTCAGGTTTTCTCACCATATTGTAGGTCCTTCTGTGTGAATTTTTAATTTTCCACGTTTTTCAGGTTTTTTTCGTCATATTCTGGGTCCTACACTGAGATTTTCTCATTTCCACGTTTTTCAGGTTTCCCTGCCATATTCTGGGACCTTCAGTGTGAATTTTTAATTATCCACGTTTTTCAGGGTTTCTTGGCATTATCTGTGTTCTGCAGTGTGATTTTCTCATTTCCACGTTTTTCAGGTTTCCTTGCCATATTCCGGGACCTTCAGTGTGAATTTTTAATTTTCCACGTGTTTCAGTATTTCTCGCCATATTCTGGGTAATACAGTGTGAACTTTTAATTTTCAAATTTTTTCATGGTTTCTCGCCATATCCTGTTTCCGACAGTGTGAATTTTTAATTTTCACGATTTTCAGGGTTTCTTGGCATATTCTGGGTCCTGCAGAGTGATTTTCTCTTTTTCCACGTTTTTCGAGTTTTTTTTTTCGTAATTCTGAGTCCTACAGTGGGATTTTCTCATTTTACAACTTTTTAAGGTTTTCTCGCCATATTTAGGGTCCTTCAGTGTGATTTTTTATCTTTCTAATTTTTCAGTGTTTCTCGCCATATTCTGTGTCCTTCAGTGTGAGTTTTTAATTATCTACTTTTTTCAGGGTTTCTTGCCATATTCTGGGTCCTACAGCGTGTATTTTTAATTTTCGATGTTTTTCAGGGTTTCTGGTCATATTCTGGGTCCTACAGTGTGATTTTCTCATTTTCCCCTTATTTCAAGTTTTTTCACAATTCTGTGTCCTAAGGTGTGATTTTCTCATTTTCCAACTTTTTCAGGTTTTCTCGCCATATTTGGGGTCCTACAGTGTGAATTTTTAATTTTAATCGTTTTTAAGTTTTTTTCGTCATATACTGGGTCCTACAGTGTGATTTTCTCATTTTCAACCTTTTTCAGTTTTTCTCACCATATTCTGGGTCCTTCAGTGTGAGTTTTTAATTTTCTACTTTTTCAGGGTTTGTTGCCATATTCAGGGTCCTACCACGTGTATGTTTAATTTTGCACGTTTTTCAGGGTTTCTCTGCATATGCTGGGTCCTACAGTATGATTTTCTCATTTTCGACGTTTTTCAAGTTTTTTCGCAATTCTGGGTCCTACAGTGTGATTTTCTCATTTTCCACCTTTATCAGATTTTCTCGCCATATTTGGGGTCCTTCTGTGTGAGATTTTAATTTTTTGCTTTTTTCAGTGTTTCTCAACATATTCTGCATCCTACAGTATGAAATTTAAATTTTTCACGTTTTTCTAGTTTTCCCGCCATATTCTGGGTCCTACAGTGTGATTTTCTCATTTCCACGTTTCTCAGGTTTTCTTGCCATATTCTGGGTCCTTCAGTGTGAGTTTTTAATTTTCCTCGTTTTTCAGGTTTTCTCTCCATATTCAAGGTCCTTCAGTGTGAATTTTTAATTTTCCACGTTTTCCAGGGTTTCTTGGCATATTCTGGGTCCTACAGTGTGATTATTCTCATTTTCCACCTTTTTCAGGTTTTCTTGCCATATTCCAGGTCCTTCTATGTGAATTTTAATTTTCCACGTTTTTCAGTATTTCTCGGCATATTCTGGGTAATACAGTGTGAAATTTTAATTTTCCACTTGTTTTTTGGTTTCTCGCCATAATCTGGGTCCGACAGTTAGAATTTTTAATTTTCATTTTTTTCAGGGTTTCTCCGCATATTCTGTGTCCTGCAGTGTGATTTTCTCTTTTTCCACGTTTTTCAAGTTTTTTCATAATTCTGAGTCCTACAGTGTGATTTTCTCATTTTCCACCTTTTTCAGGTTTTCTCGCCATATTTGGGGTCCTTCACTGTGACTTTTTAATTTTCTACTTTTTTCAGGGTTTCTTGCCATATTCTGGGTCTGACAGTGTAAGTTTTTAATTTTCTACTTTTTTCAGGTTTTCTCGCCATATTCGGGGTTCTTCAGTGTGAATTTTTAATTTTCTACTCTTTTCAGTTTTTCTTACCATATTTGGGATCCTCCAGTGTGAGTTTTTAATTTTCTACTTTTTTCAGGGTTTCTCACCATATTCTGGGTCCTACAGCGTGTATTAATAATTTTCCAAGTTTTTCAGTGTTTCTCGGCATATTCTTGATCCTACAGTGTGATTTTCTCATTTTTGACTTTTTTCATGTTTTTTCTCAATTCTTGATCCTACAGTGTGATTATTCTCATTTTCCACCTTTTTCAGGTTTTCTCCCCATATTCGGGGTCCTTCAGTGTGAATTTTTAATTTTCTACTTTTTTCAGGTTTTCTCGCCATATACGGGTCCTTCAGTGTGAATTTTTAATTTTCCACGTTTTTCAAGTTTTTTCGTCATATTCTCGGTCCTACAGTGTGATTTTTCTCATTTCCACGTTTTTCAGGTTTTTTTCATCATATTCGGGATCCTTCAGTGTGGGTTTTTAATTTTCTAATTTTTCAGGGTTTCTCAACATATTCTGGGTCCTAATGCGTGTATTTTTAATTTTTCATGTTTTTCAGTGTTTCTAGGCACATTCTGGGTACTACAGTGTGATTTTCACATTTTCCACTTTTTCCGAGTTTTTTCACATTTCTGGGTCTTACCATGTAATTTTCTCATTTTCCACCTTTTTCAGGGTTTCTCGACATATTCCAGGTCCTTCAGTGAGAGTTTTTATTTTTCTACTTATTTCAGGGTTTCTCGCCATATTCTGGGTCCTACAGTGTGAATTTTTCATTTTCTCCATTTTTCAGTGTTTCTGGCCATATTTCCTGGTCTACAGTTTGAGTTTTAAATTTTCCTCGATTTTAGGTTTCATCACCATATTCCGGGTTCTTCAGTGTTAATTTTTACTTTTCCAGGTTTTTCAAGTTTTTTCATAATTCTGGGTCCTACAGTGTGATTTTCTCATTTTCCTTCTTTTTCAGGTTTTCTCGCCATATTTGGGGTTATTCAGTTTGAGTTTGTAATTTTCTACTTTTTTCAGGGTTTCTCGGCATATTCTGGGTCCTAGAGTGTGATTTTCTCATTTACGAAGATTTTAAAGTTTTTTTTTAGCATTTGGGTCCTAAAGTGTGATTATTCTCATTTTCAACCTTTTTCAGGTTTTCTTGCCATAGTCGGAGTCCTTCATTGTGAATTTTTAATTTTCCACGTTTTTCAGGTTTTTTTTTTTTTGTCATATCCTTGGTCCTACAGTGTGATTTTCTCATTTCCACGTTTTTCAGATTTTCCTACCATATTCCAGGTCCTTCAGTGTGAATTTTTTCATTTTCCACGTTTTTCAGTATTTCTAGCCATATTCTGGGTAATACAGTGTGAATTTTTAATTTTCCACGTTTTTCAAGGTTTCTTGCCATATTCTGGTCCTATAGTGTGAATTTTTAATTTTCAATATTTTTCAGTGTTTCTCGCCATATTCTGGGTCCTACAGTGTGAATATTTAATTTTCCAGGTTTTTCAGGTTTTCTCGTCATATTCTGGGTCCTTCAGTGTGCGATTTTATTTTTCCTCGTTTTTCAGTTTTGCTCTCTATATCCGGGTCATTCAGTGTGAATTTTTAATTTTCCACGTTTTTCAGGTTTCTTCGTCATATTCTGGTTCTACTGTGTAATTTTCTCACTTCCAGGTTTTTCAGGTTTTCTTGCCATATTCCAGGACCTTCATTGTGAATTTATAATTTTTCAGGTTTTTCAGTATTTCATACCATATTCTGGGTAATACAGTCTGAATTTTTAATTTTCACGTTTTTCAGGGTTTGTCAGCATACAGTGCGATTTTCTCATTTTCCACATTTCAGGTTTTATCACCATATTCGGGGTCCTTCAGTGTGAATTTTTAATTTTCTACTTTTTTTTATGTTTTCTCACCATATTCTGGGTCCTTCAGTGTGAGTTTTTAATTTTCCTCGTTTTTTCAGGTTTTATTGCCATATTCTGGGTCCTTCAGTGTGAATTTTTAATTTTCTACTTTTTTCATGTTTTCTCGCCATATTTTGGGTCCTTCAGTGTGAGTTTTTTATTTTCTAATTTTTCAGTTTTTCTCACCATATTCCAGGTCCTTCACTGTGAATTTTTAATTTTCCACGTTTTTCAGGTTTTCTGGAATACTCTGGGTCCTTAATTGTGAATTTTTAATATTGCACGTTTTTCAGGTTTTTGGGTCATATTCTGTGTTCTACAGAGTAATTTTCTCATTTACACGTTTTCCATGTTTTTTTTGCCATATTGCAGTTTCTTCAGTGTGAATTTTTAATTTTCCACGTTTTTCAGTATTTCTCGCCATATTCTGTGTCTGACAGTGTGAATTTTTAATTTTCACGTTTTTCAGGGTTTCTCTGCATATTCTGGGTCCTGCCGTGTGATTTTCTCATTTTCCACGTTTTTCAAGTTTTTGTGTAATTCTGGGTTCGACAGTGTGATTTTCTCATTTTCCACCTATTTCAGGTTTTCTCGCCATAGTTGGGGTCCTTCAGTATGATTTTTTACTTTTCTAATTTTTCAGGGTTTCTCTCCATATTCTGGGTCCTACAGTGTGTATTTTTAATTTTCCACGTTTTTCAGGGTTTCTCAGCATATTCTGGGTCCTACAGTGTGATTTTCTCATTTTCAACGTTTGTCAAATTTTTTTTTCCAAATCTCGGTCCTAGAGTGTGATTATTCTCATTTTCCACCTTTTTCAGGTTTTCTGGCCATATTCTGGGTTCTACAGTGTGAGTTTTGAGTTTTCCTCCTTTTTCAGGTTTTCTTGCCATATTCTGGGTCCTACATAGTGAGTTTTGATTTTTCCTCATTTTTCAGGTTTTATTGCGATGTTCTGGGTCCTTTAGTGTGAATTTTTAATTTTCTACATTTTTCATGTTCTCTCGCCATATTTGGGTTTCTTCAGTGTGAGTTTTTAATTTTCTAATTTTTCAGGGTTTCTCGACATATTCTGTGTCCTACAGCGTGAGTTTTGAGTTTTCCTCGTTTTTTAGGTTTTCTCGCCATATGCCAGGCACTTTAGTGTTAATTTTTAATTTTCCTCGTTTTTCATGTTTTTCCGTCATATTATGGGTCCTACAGTGTGATTTTTCTCATTTCCACCTTTTTCAGCTTTTCTTGACATATTCCAGGACCTTCAGTGTGAATTTTAAATTTTCCACGTTTTTCAGTATTTCTCGCCATATTCTGTGTCCAACAGTGTGAATTTTTAATTTTCACGTTTTTCAGGGTTTCTTGGCATTTTCTGGGTCCTGCAGTGTGATTTTTTCATTTTCCACATTTTTCAGGTTTTCTAGCCATATTTGGGGTCCTTCAGTGTGAGTTTGTAATTTTCTACTTTTTTCAGGGTTTCTCGGCATATTCTGGGTCCTACAGTGTGATTTTCTCATTTTCGACGTTTTTCAATTTTTTTTTTCCAAATCTGGATTCTATAGTGTGATTATTCTCATTTTCCATCTTTTTTTTTTAGGATTTCTCGCCATATTCTGGGTCCTTTAGTGTGAGTTTTGAATTTTCCTTGATTTTCAGGTTTTCTTGCCATATAAGGGGTACTTCAGTGTGATTTTTTAATTTTCCACGTTTTCAATATTTCTCGCCATATACTGGGTAATACAGTGTGAATTTTTAATTTTCCACTTTTTTCATGATTCTTGCCATATTCTGTGTCCGACAATGTGAATTTTTAATTTTCACGTTTTTCAGGGTTTATCGGCATATTCTGGGTCCAGCAGTGTGATTTTCTCATTTTCCACGATTTTCAAGTTTTTTCGCAATTCTTGGGGTACTTCACTGTGAGTTTTTAATTTTCTACTTTTTTCAGGGTTTCTTACCATATTCTGGGTCCTACACCGTGTATTTTTAATTTACCACGTTTTCAGGGTTTCTCGGCACATTATGGGTCCTACAGTGTGATTTTCTCATTTTCGACGCTTTTCAAGTTTTTTCGCAATTCTGGGTCCTACAGTGTGATTATTGTCATTTTCCACCTTTTTCAGTTTTTCTGGCCATATTCGGGGTCCTTCAGTGTGAATTTTTAATTTTCTAATTTTTTCAGGTTTTCTCGCCATATTCTGGGTCCCTCAGTGTGAATTTTTAATTTTCCTCGTTTTTCAGGTTATCTCTACATATTCTGGGTCCTTCAGTGTGAATTTTTAATTTTCTACTTTTTTCAGGTTTTTTCGTCATATTCTGTGACCTACAGTGTGATTTTCTCATTTCCACGTTTTTCAGGTTTTCTTGCCATATTCCAGGTCCTTCAGTGTGAATTTTTAATTTTCACGTTTTTCAGTATTTCTTTCCATATTTTGCATAATACAGTTGTGAATTTTTAATTTTCCACTTTTTTCATGGTTTCTCGCCATATTCTTTGTCCGACAGTGTGAATCGTTAATTTTCACCTTATTCAGGGTTTCTAGGCATATTCTGTGTCCTGCAGCGTGCATTTTTAATTTTCCATGTTTTCAGGGTTTTTCGTCATATTCTGGGTCCTACAGTGTGATTTTTCTCAATTACGACATTTTTCAGGTTTTTTCCCAATTCTGGGTTCTACAGAGTGATTTTCTCATTTTCCACCTTTTTCAGGATTTCTCGCCATATTAGGGGTCCTTCAGTGTGAGTTTGTAATTTTCTACTTTCTTCAGGGTTTCTAGCCATATTCTGGGTCCTACAGCGTGTATTTTTAATTTTCCACGTTTTTCAGTATTTCTCGCCATATTCTGTGTCCAACAGTGTGAATTTTTAATTTTCACATTTTTCAGGGTTTCTCTGCATATTCTGGGTCCTGCCGTGTGATTTTCTCATTTTCCACGTTTTTCAAGTTTTTGCGTAATTCTGGGTCCGACAGTGTGATTTTCTCATTTTCCACCTATTTCAGGTTTTCTCGCCATAGTTGGGGTCCTTCAGTATGATTTTTTACTTTTCTAATATTCAGGGTTTCTCTCCATATTCTGGGTCCTACAGCGTGTATTTTTAATTTTCCACGTTTTTCAGGGTTTATCAGCATATTCTGCGTCCTACAGTGTGATTTTCTCATTTTCAACGTTTGTCAATTTTTTTTTCCAAATCTCGGTCCTAGAGTGTGATTATTCTCATTTTCCACCTTTTTCAGGTTTTCTGGCCATATTCTGCTTCTACAGTGTGAGTTTTGAGTTTTCCTCCTTTTTCAGGTTTTCTTGCCATATTCTGGGTTCTACATAGTGAGTTTTGTATTTTCCTCGTTTTTCAGGTGTTATTGCCATGTTCTGGGTCCTTCAGTGTGAATTTTTAATTTTCTACATTTTTCAGGTTCTCTTGCCATATTTGGGGTTCTTCAGTGTGAGTTTTTAATTTTCTAATTTTTCAGGGTTTC
>NW_028227596.1:62622-114950 GCF_978045245.1 Mus caroli
AAAAAACCCTGAAAGAATTAGAAAATTAAAAACTCACACTGAAGGAACCGGAATATGGCAAGAAAACCTGAAAAAGTGGAAAGTCTCTCTCTGTCTCTCTCTCTATGTCTCTCTCTGTCTCTCTCTTTCTCTATCTCTGTCTCTCTCTATTTCTCTCTGTCTCTATCTGTCTCTCTCTCTGTCTCTCTCTGTCTCTCTCTCTCTCTCTGTCTCTCTCTTTCCCTCTCTCTGTCTCTCTCTGTCTCTATCTCTGTCTCTATCTGTCTCTCTCTCTGTCTCTCTCTCTCTCTGTCTCTCTCTTTTCCTCTCTCTGTCTCTCTCTGTCTCTATCTCTGTTTCTCTCTGTCTCTCTCTGTCACTCTGTCTCTCTCTGTCTCTCTCTGTCCCTCTCTGTCTCTCTCTGTGTCTTTCTTTGTCTCTCTTTGTCTCTCCCTGTCTCTCTCTGTCTCTCTCTTTATGTCTCTCTCTGTCTCTCTCTTTCTCTCTCTCTGTATCTCTCTGTCTCTCTTTGTCTCTCTCTGTGTTTTTCTTTGTCTCTCTCTGTAACTCTCTCTATGTCTCTCTCTGTCTCTCTCTTTCTCTATCTCTGTCTCTCTCTGTTTCTCTCTGTCTCTATCTCTCTGTGTGTCTCTTTCTTTCCCTCTCTCTGTCTCTATCTCTTTCTCTCTATGTCTCTCTCTGTCACTCTGTCTCTCTCTGTCTCTCTCTGTCTCTCTCTGTCTATCTGTCTCTCTCTGTCTCTCTCTGTCTCTCTCTCTGTCTCTCTCTGTCTCTCTCTGTGTCTTTCTTTGTCTCTCTCTGTCTCTCTGTCTCTCTCTGTCTCTCTCTGTGTCTCTCTCTATCTCTCTCTCTGTCTCTCTCTGGCTCTCTCTGTCTCTCTCAATGTATCTCTCTGTCTCTCTATGTCTCTCTGTGTGTCTTTCTTTGTCTCTCTCTGTCTCTCTCTGTCTCTCTCTGTCTCTCTGTGTGTCTCTCTCTGTCTCTCTCTCTATCTCTGTCTCTCTCTGTCTTTCTCACTCTGTCTCTGTCTCTCTCTGACTCTCTCTGTCTCTCTCTTTCTCTCTGTCTATCTCTGTCTCTATCTCTGTCTCTCTCTGTCCTTCTGACTCTTTCTGTCTCTCTCTGTCTCTCTCTCTGTCTCTCTCTGTCTCTCTCCTTCTCTCTCTCTGTCTCTCTCTTTCCCTCTCTCTGTCTCTCTCTGTCTCTATCTCTGTCTCTCTCTGTCTCTCTCTGTAACTCTGTCTCTCTCTGTCTCTCTCTGTCTCTCTCTGTCTCTCTCTGTCTATCTGTCACTCTCTGTCTCTATCTCTGTATCTCTCTGTCTCTGTCTTTCTCTGTGTCTTTCTTTGTCTCGCTCTGTCTCTCTCTGTCTCTCTCTGTCTCTCTCTCTATGTCTCTCTTTGTCTCTCTCTTTCTCTATCTCTGTCTCTCTCTGTTTCTCTCTGTCTCTATCTGTCTCTCTCTCTGTCTCTCTCTGTCTCTCTCTGTCTCTCTCTTTCCCTCTCTCTGTCTCTCTCTGTCTCTATTTCTGTCTCTCTCTGTCTCTCTCTGTCACTCTGTCTCTCTCTGTCTCTCACTGTCTCTCTCTGTCTCTCTCTGTCTATCTGACTCTCTCTGTCTCTCTCTGTCTCTCTCTCTTTCTCTGTCTCTGTCTCTCTCTGTCTCTCTCTGTCACTCTGTCTCTCTCTGTTTCTCTCTGTCTCTATCTGTCTCTCTGTCTCTATCTGTCTCTCTGTCTCTCTCTGTCCCTCACTCTGTATCTCTCTGTCTCTATCTCTGTCTCTCTCTGTCTCTCTCTGTCACTCTGTCCCTCTCTGTCTCTCTCTGTCTCTCTCTCTATCTCTCTCTCTCTCTGTCTCTCTCTGTCTCTCTCTGTCTAACTCTATCTGTCTCTGTCTCTCTCTGTCTCCATCTGTCACTCTGTCGGTCTCTCTCTGTCTCTCTCTGTCCCTTCTGTCTCTATCTCTGTATCTCTCTGTCTCTCTCTCTGTCTCTCTGTCTCTCTCTGTGTCTCTGTCTCTCTCTGTCTCTCTCTGTCTCTCTCAATGTATCTCTCTGTCTCACTATGTCTCTCTCTGTGTCTTTCTTTGTCTCTCTCTGTCTCTTTCTGTCTCTCTCTGTGTCTCTCTCTGTCTCTCTTTCTCTATCTCTGTCTCTCTCTGTCTTTCTCACTCTGTCTCTGTCTCTCTCTGTCCCTCTCTCTGTCTCTCTCTGTCTCTATCTCTGTCTCTCTCTGACTCTCTCTGTCTCTCTCTTTCTCTCTGTCTCTCTCTCTTTATCTCTCTGTCTCTCTCTGTCTCTCTCTGTCTCTCTCTGTCTCTCTCTCTCTGTGTCTCTCTCTGTCTTTCTCTGTCTCTATCTCTGTCTCTCTCTGTCTTTCTCTGGGTCTTCCTTTGTCTCTCTCTGTCTGTCTCTGTCTCACTCTCTGTCTTTCTCTGTCTCTCTCTGTGTCTCTCTCTGTCTTTCTCTGTCCCTATCTCTATCTCTCTCTGTCTCTCTCTGTCCTTCTGACTCTTTCTGTCTCTCTCTGTCTCTCTCTCTGTGTCTCTCTGTGTCTCTCTGTCTCTCTCTATGTCTTTCATTGTCTCTCTCTGTCTCTCTCTGTCTATCTCTCTGTCTCTCTCTGTCTCTCTCTGTCTCTCTCTGTCTCTCTCTCTGTCTCTCTCTGTCTCTCTCTGTCTCTCTATGTCTCTCTTAATGTATCTCTCTGTCTCTCTATGTCTCTCTCTGTGTCTTTCTTTGTCTCTCTCTGTCTCTCTCTCTCTCTGTGTCTCACTCTGTCTCTCTCTGTCTCACTCTCTGTCTCTGTCTCTGTCTCTCTCTCTGTCTCTCTCTGTCTCTCTCTCTAAATCTGTCTCTCTCTGTATTTCTCACTCTGTCTCTGTCTCTCTCTGTCCCTCTCTCTGTCTCTCTCTGTCTCTATCTCTGTCTCTCTCTGACTCTCTCTGTCTCTCTCTTTCTCTCTGTCTCTCTCTGTCTCTCTTTGTCTCTCTCTCTGTATCTCTCTGTGTCTCTCTGTGTCTCTCTGTGTCTCTCTCTGTGTCTCTCTCTGTCTCTCTCTGTCTCTCTCTGTGTCTCTCTGTGTCTCTCTGTGTCTCTCTGTCTCTCTCTGTGTCTCTCTCTGTGTCTCTCTGTCTATCTCTGTCTCTCTCTGTCTCTCTCAATGTATCTCTCTGTCTCTCTATGTCTCTCTCTGTGTCTTTCTTTGTCTCTCTCAGTCTCTCTCTCTCTCTGTCTCACTCTGTCTCTCTCTCTGTCTCTCTTTGTCTCTCTCTCTGTATCTCTCTGTCTCTCTCTGTCTCTCTCTCTGTGTCTCTCTCTGTCTTTCTTTTTCTCTATCTATATCGCTCTCTGTCTCTCTCTGTGTCTTTTTTGTCTCTCTCTGTCTCTCTCTGTCTCTCTCTGTCTCTCTTAGTCTCTCTCTGTGTCTTTCATTGTCTCTCTCTGTCTCTCTCTGTCTTTCGGTGTCTCTCTCTCTGTCTCTCTCTGTCTCCATCTCTGTCTCTCTCTGTCTCCATCTCTGTCTCTCTCTGTCTCTCTCTGTCTGTCTCTGTCTGTCTATGTCTATCTCTGTCTCTCTCTGTGTCTCTCTGTGTCTCTCTCTGTCTCTATCTCTGTCTCTCTCAGTCTCTCTATGTCTCTCTCAATGTATCTCTCTGTCTCTCTATGTCTCTCTCTGTGTCTTTCTTTGTCTCTCTCTGTCTCTCTCTTTCTGTGTCTCACTCTGTCTCTCTCTGTATCTCTCTCTGTCTCTGTCTCTGTCTCTCTCTCTGTCTCTCTCTGTCTCTCTCTCTAACTCTGTCTCTCTCTGTATTTCTCACTCTGTCTCTGTCTCTCTCTGTCCCTCTCTCTGTCTCTCTCTGTCTCTATCTCTGTCTCTCTCTGACTCTCTCTGTCTCTCTCTTTCTCTCTGTCTCTCTCTGTCTCTTTGTGTCTCTCTCTAACTCTCTCTCTCTCTCTGTCTCTCTCTGTCTCTCTTAGTCTCTCTCTGTGTCTTTCATTGTCTCTCTCTGTCTCTCTCTGTCTTTCGGTCTCTCTCTCTGTGTCTCTCTCTGTCTCACTCTCTGTCTCTCTCTGTCTCTATCTCTGTCTCTCTCTGTCTCTCTCTGTCTGTCTCTGTCTGTCTATGTCTATCTCTGTCTCTCTGTGTCTCTCTCTGTCTCTCTCTGTCTCTCTCTCTGTCTCTCTCTGTCTCTCTCTGTCTCTCTCTGTCTCTCTTAGTCTCTCTCTGTGTCTTTCATTGTCTCTCTCTGTCTCTCTCTGTCTTTCGGTGTCTCTCTCTCTGTCTCTCTCTGTCTCACTCTCTGTCTCTCTCTGTCTCTATCTCTGTCTCTCTCTGTCTCTCTCTGTCTGTCTCTGTCTGTCTATGTCTATCTCTGTCTCTCTCTGTGTCTCTCTGTGTCTCTCTCTGTCACTCTCTGTCTCTATCTCTGTCTCTCTCTGTCTCTCTATGTCTCTCTCAATGTATCTCTCTGTCTATGTCTCTGTCTGTGTCTTTCTTTGTCTCTCTCTGTCTCTCTCTCTGTCTCTCTCTGTCTCTCTCTGTCTCTCTGTGTTTTTCTTTGTCTCTCTCAGTCTCTCTCTGTTTCTCTCTCTGTCTCACTCTGTCTCTCTCTGTCTCTCTCTGTCTCTCACTCTGTCTCTCTCTCTGTCTCTCTCTCTGTCTCTCTCTATGTCTCTCTCTCTTTCTCACTCTGTGTATCTCTGTCTCACTCTATGTCTCTCTCTGTCTCACTCTGTCTCTCTCTGTCTCTCTCTGTCTCTCTCTCTGTCTCTCTGTCTCTCTCTGTCTCTCTCTGTCTCTATCTCTGTCTCTCTCGGTCTCTCTCTGTCTCTCTCTGTCTGTCTTTGTCTCTCTGTGTGTCTCTCTGTGTCTCTCTGTCTCTCTCAATGTATCTCTCTGTCTCTCTATGTCTCTCTCTGTCTTTCTTTGTCTCTCTCTGTCTCTCTCTGTGTCTCTCTCTGTCTCTCTCTCTATCTCTGTCTCTCTCTGTCTTTCTCACTCTGTCTCTGTCTCTCTCTGTCTCTATCTCTGTCTCTCTCTGACTCTCTCTGTCTCTCTCTTTCTCTCTGTCTCTCTCTGTCTCTCTCTGTCTCTCTCTCTGTATCTCTCTGTCTCTCTCTGTCTCTCTCTATGTGTCTCTCTCTTTCTTTCTCTGTCTCTATCTCTGTCTCGCTCTGTCTCTCTCTGTGTCTTTCTTTGTCTCTCTCTGTCTCTCTCTGTCTCACTCTCTGTCTCTCTCTGTCTTTCTCTGTCTCTCTCTGTGTCTCTCTCTGTCTTTCTCTGTCTCTATCTCTGTCTCTCTCTGTCCTTCTGACACTTTATGTCTCTCTCTGTCTCTCTCTCTGTATCTCTCTGTCTCTCTCTGTCTCTCTCTGTGTCTTTCATTGTCTCTCTCTGACTCTCTCTGTCTCTCTCTGTCTCTCTCTGTCTCTCTCTGTCTCTCTCTGTCTCTATCTCTGTCTCTCTCTGTCTGTCTCTGTCTGTCTCTCTCTGTCTCTCTCTGTCTCTCTCTCTGTCTCTCTGTGTGTCTCTCTGTGTCTCTCTCTGTGTCTCTCTGTGTCTCTCTCTGTCTCTCTCTGTGTCTCTCTGTGTCTCTCTGTGTCTCTCTGTCTCTCTCTGTGTCTCTCTCTGTCTCTCTCTGTCTATCTCTGTCTCTCTCTGTCTCTCTCAATGTATCTCTCTGTCTCTCTCTGTCTCTCTCTGTGTCTTTCTTTGTCTCTCTCAGTCTCTCTCTCTCTCTCTGTCGTACTCTGTCTCTCTCTCTGTCTCTCTTTGTCTCTCTCTCTGTATCTCTCTGTCTCTCTCTGTCTCTCTCTCTGTGTCTCTCTCTGTCTTTCTTTTTCTCTATCTATATCGCTCTCTGTCTCTCTCTGTGTCTTTTTTTGTCTCTCTCTGTCTCTCTCTGTCTCTCTCTGTCTCTCTCTGTCTCTCTTAGTCTCTCTCTGTGTCTTTCATTGTCTCTCTCTGTCTCTCTCTGTCTTTCGGTGTCTCTCTCTCTGTCTCTCTCTGTCTCACTCTCTGTCTCTCTCTGTCTCTATCTCTGTCTCTCTCTGTCTCTCTCTGTCTGTCTCTGTCTGTCTATGTCTATCTCTGTCTCTCTCTGTGTCTCTCTGTGTCTCTCTCTGTGTCTCTCTGTGTCTCTGTGTCTCTCTCTGTGTCTCTCTCTGTCTCTCTCTGTCTCTATCTCTGTCTCTCTCTGTCTCTCTCTGTCTCTCTCAATGTATCTCTCTGTCTCTCTATGTCTCTCTCTGTGTCTTTCTTTGTCTCTCTCTGTCTCTCTCTTTCTGTGTCTCACTCTGTCTCTCTCTGTCTCTCTCTCTGTCTCTGTCTCTGTCTCTCTCTGTCTCTCTCTCTAACTCTGTCTCTCTCTGTATTTCTCACTCTGTCTCTGTCTCTCTCTGTCCCTCTCTCTGTCTCTCTCTGTCTCTATCTCTGTCTCTCTCTGACTCTCTCTGTCTCTCTCTTTCTCTCTGTCTCTCTCTGTCTCTCTTTGTCTCTCTGTCTGTATCTCTCTGTCTCTCTCTGTCTCTCTCTCTCAGTGTCTCCCTCTGTCTTTCTTTGTCTCTATGTCTGACTCTCTCTGTCTCTCTTGTGTCTTTCTTTGTCTCTTCTATGTCTCTCTCTGTCTCTCTCTCTGTCTCCCTCAGTCTCTCTCTGTGTCTCTCTCTGTCTTTCTCTCTCTCTATCTCTGTCTCTCTGTCTCTCTCTGTCTCTCTCTGTCCTTCTGTATCTTTCTGTCTCTCTCTGTCTCTCTCTCTGTATCTCTCTGTCTCTCTCTGTCTCTCTCTGTGTCTTTCTTTGTCTCTCTCTGTCTCTCTCTGTCTCTCTGACTCTCTCTGTATCTCTCTGTCTCTCTCTGTCTCTCTCTGTGTTTTTCTTTGTCTCTCTCTGTCTCTCTCTGTCTCTCTCTCTGTCTCTCTCTGTCTCTCTCTGTCTCTCTCTGTCTCTCTGTGTTTTTCTTTGTCTCTCTCTGTCTCTCTCTGTGTCTCTTTCTGTCTCACTCTGTCTCTCTCTGTCTCTCTCTGTCTCTCTCTCTGTCTCTCTCTGTGTCTCTCTCTTTCTCACTCTGTGTATCTCTGTCTCTCTCTGTGTCTCTCTCTGTCTCACTCTGTCTTTCTCTGTCTCTCTCTGTCTCTCTCTCTGTCTCTCTGTCTCTCTTTGTCTCTCTCTGTCTCTATCTCTGTCTCTCTCTGTCTCTCTCTGTCTGTCTCTGTCTCTCTGTGTGTCTCTCTCTGTGTCTCTCTGTGTCTCTCTCTGTGTCTCTCTCTGTCTCTCTGTCTCTCTCAATGTATCTCTCTGTCTCTCTATGTCTCTCTCTTTCTTTCTTTGTCTCTCTCTGTCTCTCTCTGTCTCTCTCTGTCTCTCTATGTGACTTTCAGTGGCCCCACACAGCCTCACATATACTTCTAAAAATTTAAAGAAGGGTGTGGCCACTCTAAAAGCTCAACAATTAACAGCATTGTCTCCTCTTCCAGAGTACCTGGGATCAACTACCAGCAACTATATGGTGGCCCATCTCCAGTTCCAGGGGATCAGACAGACAGACATACAGACAGTGATAAAAATGGCAGGCCTGCCTGGTCTTTCTTTCTTTCTTATCCTTTTTAAAAAATGTTTATTTATATATTTATTTATGTATTTATTAGATATTAGTACACTGTAGCTGTCTTCAGACACTCCAGAAGAGGGTGTCAGATTGTGGAGAATCTAAATCCCTCTTATGGTCTGCATATGATGTACATAAACACAGCCTCACATAAACTTCTAAAAATTTAAAGATGTGTGGGGCCACTGAGAGGGCTCAACAATTAACAGCATTGTCTCCTCTTTCAGAGAACCTGGGATAAACTACCAGCACCTTATGGTGGCCCATCTCCAGTTCCAGTGGATCAGACAGACAGACAGACAGAGAGAGAGAGATAAGGATGGCAGGCCTGCCTGGTCTTTCTTTATTTCTTATACTTTTTAAAAAATGTTTATTTATTTATTTATTTATTTATGTATGTATGTATTAGATATAAGTACACTGTAGCCGTCTTCAGACACTCCAGAAGAGGGTGACAGATTCTAGAGTATCTAAATCCCTCTTATGGTCTGAATATAATGTACATAAACATATAATGTACATAAGCATCACATATACTTCTAAAAATTAAAAATGGATGGGGCCACTGAAAGGGCTCAACAATTAACAGCATTGTCTCCTCTTCCAGAGAACCTGGGATCAACTACCAGCAACTATATGGTGGCCCATCTCCAGTTCCAGGGGATCAGACAGACAGACAGACAGACAGACAGAGATAAGGATGGCAGGCCTGCCTGGTCTTACTTTCTTTCTTATCCTTTTTAAAAAATGTTTATTTATTTATTTATTTATTTATTTATTTATTTATGTATTTATTAGATATAAGTACACTGTAGCTGTCTTCAGACATTCCAGAAGAGGGTGTCAGATTCTGGAGAATCTAAATCCCTCTTATGGTCTGCATATGATGTACATAAACACAGCCTCCCATATACCTCAAAATATTTAAAGATGGGTGGCGCCACTCAAAGGGCTCAACAATTAACAGCATTGTCTCCTCTTCCAGAGTACCTGGGATCAACTACCAGCAACTATATGGTGGCCCATCTCCAGTTCCAGGGGATCAGACAGACAGACATACAGGCAGTGATAAGGATGGCAGGCCTGCCTGGTCTTTCTTTCTTTCTTATCCTTTTTAAAAAATGTTTATTTATTTATTTATTTATTTATTTATTTATTTATTTATTTATTATATATAAGTACACTGTAGCTGTCTTCAGTCACTCCAGTAGAGGGTGTCAGATTCTGGAGAATCTAAATCCTCTTATAATCTGAATATGATGTACATAAACACAGCCTCACATAAACTTCTAAATATCTAAAGAAGTGTGGGGCCACTGAAAGGGCTCAACAATTAACCGAATTGTCTCCTCTTCCAGAGAACCTTGGATCAACTACCAGCACTATATGGTGGCCCATCTCCAGTTCCCGGGGATCAGATAGACAGACAGACAGACAGACAGAGATATGGATGGCAGGCCTGCCTGGTCTTTCTTTCTTTCTTATACTTTTTAAAAAATGTTTATTTATTTATTTATTTATTTATCTATTTATTTATTAGATATAAGTACACTGTAGCTGTCTTCAGACACTCCAGAAGAGGGTGTCAGATTCTGGAGAATCTAAATCCCTCTTATGGTCTGCATATGATGTACATAAACACAGCCTCACATATACCTCTAAATATTTAAAGATGGGTGGCGCCACTGAAAGGGCTCAACAATTAACAGCATTGTCTCCTCTTCCAGAGTACCTGGGATCAACTACCAGCAACTATATGGTGGCCCATCTCCAGTTCCAGGGGATCAGACAAACAGACATACAGACAGTGATAAGGATGGCAGGCCTGCCTGGTCTTTCTTTCTTTTTTATCCTTTTTAAAAAAATGTTTATTTATTTATTTATTTATTTATTTATTATATATAAGTACACTGTAGCTGTCTTCAGTCACTCCAGTAGAGGGTGTCAGATTCTGGAGAATCTAAATCCTCTTATAATCTGAATATGATGTACATAAACACAGCCTCACATAAACTTCTAAATATTTAAAGAAGTGTGGGGCCACTGAAAGGGCTCAACAATTAACCGAATTGTCTCCTCTTCCAGAGAACCTTGGATCAACTACCAGCACTATATGGTGGCCCATCTCCAGTTCCCGGGGATCAGATAGACAGACAGAAAGACAGACAGAGATATGGATGGTAGGCCTGCCTGGTCTTTCTTTCTTTCTTTTACTTTTTAAAAAATGTTTATTTATTTATTTATTTATTTATTTATTTATCTATTTATTTATTAGATATAAGTACACTATAGCTGTCTTCAGACACTCCAGAAGAGGGTGTCAGATTCTGGAGAATCTAAATCCCTCTTATGGTCTGCATATGATGTACATAAACACAGCCTCACATATACCTCTAAATATTTAAAGATGGGTGGCGCCACTGAATGGGCTCAACAATTAACAGCATTGTCTCCTCTTGCAGAGTACCTGGGATCAACTACCAGCAACTATATGGTGGCCCATCTCCAGTTCCAGGGGATCAGACAGACAGACATACAGACAGTGATAAGGATGGCAGGCCTGCCTGGTCTTTCTTTCTTTCTTATCTTTTTAAAAAAATGTTTATTTATATATTTATTCATGTATTTATTAGATATAAGTACACTGTAGCTGTCTTCAGACACTCCAGAAGAGGGTGTCAGATTGTGGAGAATCTAAATCCCTCTTATGGTCTGCATATGATGTACATAAACACAGCCTCACATATACTTCTAAAAATTTAAAGATGTGTGGGGCCACTGAGAGGGCTCTACAATTAACAGCATTGTCTCCTCTTTCAGAGAACCTGGGATAAACTACCAGCACCTTATGGTGGCCCATCTCCAGTTCCAAGGGATCAGACAGACAGACAGACAGACTGACAGAGATAAGGATGGAGGCCTGCCTGGTCTTTCTTTCTTTCTTATACTTTTAAGAAATGTTTATTAATTTAAGTATGTATTTATTAGATTTAAGTACAAGGTAGCTGTTTTCAGACGCTCTAAAAGAGGGTGTCATCTTCTGGAGAATCTAAATTCCTCTTATGGTCTGCATATGATATACATAAACACAGCCTCACATATATTTCTAAAAATTTAAAGATGGGTGGGCCCACTGAAAGGGCTCAACAATTAACAGCATTGTCTCTTCTTCCAGAGAACGTGGGATCAACTACCTGCAACTATATGGTGGCCCATCTCAAGTTCCAGGGGATAAGACAGACAGACAGACAGACAGAGATAAGGATGGAAGGCCTGCCTGATTTTTCTTTCTTTCTTATCCTTTTTAAAAAATGTTTATTAATTAATTTATTTATTTATTCATTTATTCATTTATTTATTTATTTATTTATGTATTTATTAGATGTAAGTACACTGTAGCTGTCTTCAGACTCTCCAGAAGAGGGTGTCAGATTCTGGAGAATCAATATCCCTCATATGGTCTGCATATGATGTACATGAACACAGCCTCACATATACTTCTAAAAATTTAAAGATGGGTGGGGCCACTGAAAGGGCTCAACAATTAACAGCATTGTCTCCTCTTCCAGAGAACCTGGGATCAACTACCAGCAACTATATGGTGGCCCATCTCCAGTTTCAGGGTATCTGACAGATAGACAGACAGACAGACAGACAGACAAGTTGGCAGGCCTGCCTGGTCTTTCTTTCTTTCTTATTCTTTTTAAAAAATGTTTATTTATTTATTTATGTATTTATTAGATATAAGTACAATGTAGCTGTCTTCAGTCACTCCAGAAGAGGGTGTCAGATTCTGGAGAATCTATATCCCTCTTATGGTCTGCATATGATGTACATAAACACAGCCTCACATTTACTTCTAAAAATTTAAATATGTGTGGGGCCAATGAAAGGGATCAACAATTAACAGCATTGTCTACTCTTATAGAGAACATGGGATCAACTACCAGCAACTATATGGTGGCCCATCTCCAGTTCCAGGGGATCAGACAGACAGACAGACAGACAGATAGAGTTAAGGATAGCAGGCCTACCTGGTCTTTCATTCTTTCTTATCCTTTTTAAAAAAATGTTTATTAATTTAAGTATGTATTTATTAGATGTAAGTACACTGTAGCTGTCTTCAAACACTCCCGAAGAGGGTGTCAGATTCTGGAGAATCTATATCCCTCTTATGGTCTGCATATGATGTACATAAACACAGCCTCACATATACTTCTAAAAATTTAAAGATGGGTGGGGCCACTGAAAGGGCTCAACAATTAACAGCACTGTCTCCTCTTCCAGAGGACCTGGGATCAACTACCAGCAACTATATGGTGGCCCATCTCCAGTTCCAGGGGATCAGACAGACAGACATACAGACAGTGAAAAGGATGGCAGGCCTGCCTGGTCTTTCTTTGTTTCTTATCCTTTTTAAAAAAATGTTTATTTATATATTTATTTATGTATTTATTAGATATAAGTACACTGTAGCTGTCTTCAGACACTCCAGAAGAGGGTCTCAGATTCTGGAGAATCTAAATCCCTCTTATGGTCTGCATATGATGTACATAAACACAGCCTCACATATACTTCTAAAAATTAAAAATGGGTGGGGCCACTGAAAGGGCTCAACAATTAACAGCATTGTCTCCTCTTCCAGAGAACCTGGGATCAACTACCAGCAACTACAAGGTGGCCCATCTCCAGTTCCAGGGGATCAGACAGACAGACAGACAGACAGAGATTAGGATGGCAGGCCTGCCTGGTCTTTCTTTCTTTATTATCCTTTTAAAATAATGTTTATTTATTTATTTATATTTATTTATATATGTATTTATTAGATATAAGTACACTGTAGTTGTCTGCACACACTCCAGAAGAGGGTGTCAGATTCTGGAGAATCTAAATCCCTCTTATGGTCTGCATATGATGTACATAAACACAGCCTAACATATACTTCTAAAAATTTAAAGATAGTTGGAGCCACTGAAAGGGCTCAACAATTAACAGCATTGTCTCCTCTTCCAGAGAACCTGGGATCAACTAACTGCAACTATATGGTGGCCCATCTCCAGTTCCAAGGGATCAGACAGACTGACAGACAGACAGACTGACAGAGATAAGGATGGCAGGCCTGCCTGGTCTTTCTTTCTTTCTTATCCTTTTTAAAAAATGTTTATTTATTTATTTATATGTTTATTAGATATAAGTACACTGTAGCCGTCTTCAGACACTCCAGAAGAAGGTATCAGATTCTGGAGAATCTAAATCCCTCTTATGGTCTGCATATGATGTACATAAACTCAGCCTCACGTTTACTTCTTAAAATTTAAAGGTGGGGGGGCCACTGAAAGGGCTCAGCAATTAACAGCATTATCTCCTCTTACAGAGAACCTGGGATCAACTACCTGCAACTATATGGTGGCCCATCTCCACTCCCAGGGGATCAGACAGACAGACAGACAGACAAGGATAAGGATGGCAGGCCTGCCTGGTCTTTCTTTCTTTCTTATACTTTAAAAAAAATTGTATTTATTTATGTATTTATTAGATATAAGTACACTGTACCTGTCTTCAGACACTCCAGAAGAGGGTGTCAGATTCTGATGAATCTAAATCCCTCTTCTGGTCTGCATATGATGTACATAAACACAGCCTCACATACACTTCTAAAAATTTAAAGATGGGTAGGGCCACTGATAGGGCTCAACAATTAACAGCATTGTCTCCTCTTCCAGAGAACCTGGGATCAACTACCAGCAACTATATGGTAGCCCATCTCCAGTTCCAGGGGATCAGACAGACAGACAGACAGACAGAGATAAGGATGGCAGGCCTGCCTGGTATACTTTCTTTCTTATCCTTTTTAAAAAATGTTTATTTATTTATTTATGTATTTATTAGATATAAGTACACTGTAGCTGTCTTCAGACACTCCAGTAGAGGGTGTCAGATTCTGGAGAATCTAAATCCTCTTATAATTTGAATATGATGTACATATACACAGCCTCACATATACTTCTAAATATTTAAAGAAGTGTGCGGCCACTGAAAGGGCTCAACAATTAAGAGCATTGTCTCCTCTTCCAGAGAACCTTGGATCAACTACCAGCAACTATATGGGGCCCATCTCCAGTTCCCGGGGATCAGATAGACAGACAGACAGACAGGCAGAGATATGGATGGCAGGCCTGCCTGGTCTTTCTTTCTTATCCTTTTTAAAAAATGTTTATTTATTTATTTATTTATTTATTTAGTAGATATAAGTACACTGTAGCTGTTTAGACACTACAGAAGAGGGTGTCAGATTCTGGAGAATCTAAATCCCTCTTATGGTCTGCATATGATGTACATAAACACAGCCTCACATATACTTCTAAAAATTTAAAGAAGGGTGGGGCCACTCTAAAAGCTCAACAATTAACAGCATTGTCTCCTCTTCCAGAGTACCTGGGATCAACTACCAGCAACTATATGGTGGCCCATCTCCAGTTCCAGGGGATCAGACAGACAGACATACAGACAGTGCTAAGGATGGCAGGCCTGCCTGGTCTTTCTTTCTTTCTTATCCTTTTTAAAAAAATGTTTATTTATATATTTATTTATGTATTTATTAGATATAAGTACACTGTAGCTGTCTTCAGACACTCCAGAAGAGGGTGTCAGAGTCTGGAGAATCTAAATCCCTCTTATGGTCTGCATATGATGTACATAAACAAAGCCTCACATATACTTCTAAAAATTTAAAGATGTGTGGGGCCACTGAGAGGGCTCAACAATTAACAGCATTGTCTCCTCTTTCAGAGAACCTGGGATAAACTACCAGCACCTTATGGTGGCCCAACTCCAGTTCCAGTGGATCAGACAGACAGACAGACAGAGAGACAGAGATAAGGATGGCAGGCCTGCCTGGTCTTACTTTATTTCTTATACTTTTTAAAAAATGTTTATTTATTTATTTATTCATTTATTTATGTATTTATTAGATATAAGTACACTGTAGCCGTCTTCAGACACTCCAGAAGAGGGTGTCAGATTCTGGAGAATCTAAATCCCTCTTATGGTTTGAATAAGATGTACATAAACACAGCCTCACATATACTTCTAAAAATTAAAAATGGGTGGGACCACTGAAAGGGCTCAACAATTAACAGCATTGTCTCCTCTTCCAGAGAACGTGGGATCAACTACCAGAACCTACAAGGTGGCCCATCTCCAGTTCCACGGGATCAGACAGACAGACAGAGATAAGGATGGCAGGCCTGCCTGGTCTTTCTTTCTTTCTTATCCTTTTTAAAAAATATTTATTTATTTATTTATTTATTTATTTATTTATGTATTTCTTAGATATAAGTACACTGTAGCTTTCTTTAGACACTCCAGTGGAGGGTGTCAGATTCTGGAGAATGTAAATCCCTCTTATGATCTGCATATGATGTACATAAACACAGCCTCACATATACTGAGCTGAGGTGTCACAGGCCAACTGCTGGAATTTCTGAGTACCACCTAGATAGAGAAAAGCTATGCTGTGGTTGCTTAATTTATGTATTTTATTATTTCTATTTGTTGTTTTGTTTTGTTTTATTTGTTTTTAGAGAAGTCCTCAGTCTGTAGCTCTGGCTGACCCAGGACTGCCTACTTGTGTTAATTAGGGTTTCACAGCTGGGAACAGACACCAAGAGCAAGGTAAGGCTTAGAAAACCCTACATTCAGTGGTGGCTCAAGCTCTTAATGAGAGCACTCTGTAGGCAGAGGCAGTCAGTTTCTGAGTTTGAGGCCACCCTGGTGAAAGACAGGGCTAGGGTAGGGGCTAGGGTGAGGAAAGAAAGAAAGAAAGAAAGAAAAGTTTATAATAAAAAGTTTTTGTAAAAGTTTTATAAAAAGTGTTAAAGTTTTTAAAAATTAAAAAAAAAAAATACCAGATCACCATCACACAGCATTGGCTGTCTTCAGGTGTATCCTTTCAGCCTCCAAAACAAAAAACAATGGCTGGCTGTCTTCAGGTGTATCCTATTCTCGAGTCTTATTTCCAACCTTAGAGCTGGGCTGAGCTGCCTCATTATGTAATTGCAAACCTTTCTTGGTTTGTCTTTTCCATTTCTAAGACTAACAGGCCTTTTTCTATTTATTGAATATGCTCATGACTGTCCTTTAGATATAGTAAATATAACTGTTGCTTATAAAACTTGTTTTCTAGGAATTTTTAAAGGGCAATGGCAGAGTTTATTTATAAAAAAATATTTTGCATTTATTTATTTGTGTGAGTGATGAAGCTCAGGTCTTCAAACTCGTCAGGAGGTATGATTACCTCCCCTCTCTCTCAACCCCTCTCTCTCCTCTCTCAATGATTGTGTAAGAATGTTTTGCATGTGTATGCTGTGCCCACAGACTCCAGAACAGAGTATTAGATCCCCTGGAACTGGAGATGGGCCACCATATATAATACTGGTAATTGTGCACATTTTCTCTGGAAGAGGAGACAATGCTCTTAATTGTTGAGCCCTCTCTGTAGCCACATCTTTCTTTCTTTTTTTTTTTTTTGAGTATATGTGAGGCTGTGTTTATATACATCATATGCAGACACCCTCTTCTGGACTGTCTGAAGATAGCTACAGCATACTTAAATATAATAAATAAATAAATCTTTAAAAAGAAAAGGAAAAGTAAAAAAGAAAGAACAGGCCTGCCATATGCATGTTCATAGAGGAAAATGGGAGAGACCCCAATCTAACCTCAGCAGGGTGCTTCCTTCTGGATGGTAGCTCACAGTTTCATCCCAGCAAGACAGGCAAATCATTGAGTTCAAGGACAGTAAGGTTCAGGACAGCCAAGGTTAGGAAGGAAAAGGGTCTATGTTGAGAATACAAACCGACAAAACAACAACTAGGAAAAAGAAGTGACAGTGTAACTTGGGGTAGGGTACCAACAAGAGAAAGCTTTCTGTTACCACTTACAAACACCAGTAGCCTTGCACACTTCTGCCCAGGTCCCTGCCTTCCTTTCTAGGAATTCTAAGGATGCCAGGGGGTTGGGGAATCCAGATTAAATTTTTAAAAACAAAGACTTGGTCTTTGATGTCTATAGGAAGCCCTTCTCAGTGCCTTTAACTACCACTGAACTTTCAGGGCTGTGACTCAACTGTAACAAGGAACAGGGCTAAGAACCTGCAGCATTTGAAAACAACTATTTTTTTAAAGTGGGGGACACAAATCAGCAGTAGAACCCCTCAGGTTCAGCCATAATACTTGTTAGGGAAAGAGACTCAATGTCCGGAGCTGAGGTCTCATGGGTGAACTGCTTCAAGCTCTGAGTATCATTGAAAGAAAGAAAAGATATCATGTGGTTGCTTAATTTATTTATTTTATTATTTCTATTTTTTGTTTTCTTTTGTTTTGTTTTAGAAAAGGCCTCAGTCTGTAGCTATGGCTGACCTAGGACAGACTACATGTGTTAATTAGGGTTTCACAGCTGAGAAGCAGACCATACCTATGTAAGACTTAGAAAACCTAACAGTCAGTGGTGGCTCGAGCTCTTAATGAGAGCACTCTGGAGGCAGAGGCAGTCAGTTTCTGAGTTCGAGGCCAGCCTGGTTAAAGACAGGGATAGGCAGGGCTAGGCAAGGCAGGGCTGGGCTAGGCTAGGCAAGGGGCTGGGCTAGTCAAGGCAAGGGACTAGGCTAGGCTACTCAAGGGGCTAGGCAAGACAGACAGACAGAGAGAAGGACAGACAAGGATGGCAGGCCTGCCTGGTTTTTCTTTCTTTCTTATCCCTTTTAAAAAATGTTTGTTTTTTTATTTATTTATTTATTTATGTATTTATTAGATATAAGTACACTGTAGCTGTCTTCAGACACTCCAGAAGAGGGTGTCTGATTCTGGAGAATCAATATCCCTCTTATGGTCTGCATATGATGTACATAAACACAGCCTCACATATACTTCTAAAAATTTAAAGAAGGGTGGGGCCACTCTAAAAGCTCAACAATTAACAGCATTGTCTCCTCTTCCAGAGTACCTGTGATCAACTACCAGCAACTATATGGTGGCCCATCTCCAGTTCCAGGGGATCAGACAGACAGACATACAGATAGTGATAAGGATGGCAGGCCTGCCTGGTCTTTCTTTCTTTCTTATCCTTTTTAAAAATATGTTTATTTATTTATTTATTTATTTATGTATTTATTAGATATAAGTACACTGTAGCTGTCTTCAGACACTCCAGAAGAGGGTGTCAGATTCTGGAGAATCTAAATTCCTCTTATGGTCTGCATATGATGTACATAAACACAGCCTCACATATACTTCTAAAAATTAAAGAAGGGTGGGGCCACTCTAAAAGCTCAACAATTAACAGCATTGTCTCCTCTTCCAGAGTACCTGGGATCAACTACCAGCAACTATATGGTGGCCCATCTCCAGTTCCAGGGGATCAGACAGACAGACATACAGACAGTGATAAGGATGGCAGGCCTGCCTGGTCTTTCTTTCTTTCTTATCCTTTTAAAAAAAATGTTTATTTATTTTTTATTTATGTATTTATTTATTTATTTATTTATTCATTAATTATTAGATATAAGTACACTGTAGCTGTTCAGACACTCCAGAAGAGGGTGTCAGATTCTGGAGAATCTAAATCCCTCTTATGGTCTGCATATGATGTACATAAACACAGCCTCACATATAATTCTAAAAATTTAAAGAAGGGTTGGGCCACTCTAAAAGCTCAACAATTAACAGCATTGTCTCCTCTTCCAGAGTACTTGGGATCAGCTACCAGCGACTATATGTTGGCCCTTCTCCAGTTCCAGGGGATCAGACAGACAGACATACAGACAGTGATAAGTATGGCAGGCCTGCCTGGTCATTCTTTCTTTCTTATCCTTTTCAAAAAAATGTTTATTTATATATTTATTTATGTATTTATTAGATATAAGTACACTGTAGCTGTCTTCAGACACCCCAGAAGAGGGTGTCAGATTATGGAGAAACTAAATCCCTCTTATGGTCTGCATATGATGTACATAAACACAGCCTCATATATACTTCTAAAAATTTAAAGATGTGTGGGGCCAATGAGAGGGCTCAACAAGTAACAGCATTGTCTCCTCTTTCAGTGAACCTGGGATAAACTACCAGCACCTTATGGTGGCCCATCTCCAGTTCCAGTGGATCAGACAGACAGACAGACAGACAGACAGAGAGACAGAGATAAGGATGGCAGGCCTGCATGGTCTTTCTTTATTTCTTATACTTTTTAAAAAGTGTTTATTTATTTCTTTATTTATTTATTTATTTTTTATTAGATATAAGTACACTGTAGCCGTCTTCAGACACTCCAGAAGAGGGTGTCAGATTCTAGAGAATCTAAATCCCTCTTATGGTCTGAATATGATGTACATAAACACAGCCTCACATATACTTCTAAAAATTATAAATAGGTGGGGCCACTGAAAGCACTCAACAATTAACAGCATTGTCTCCTCTTCCAGAGAACCTGGGATCAACTACAAGCACCTAAAAGGTGGCCCATCTCCAGTTCCAGGGGATCAGACAGACAGAGAGACAGACAGTGATAAGGATGGCAGGCCTGCCTGGTCTTTCTTTCTTATTCTTTTTTTTTAAAAAAATGTTTATTTATTTATTTATTTATTTATTTATTTATTTATTATTTGATATAAGTACCCTGTAGCTGATCAGACACTCCAGATAGAGTGTCATATTCTGGAGAATCTAAATCCCACTTATGGTATGCATATGATGTACATAAACACAGCCTCACATATACTTCTAAAAATTTAAAGAAGGGTGGGGCCACTCTAAAAGCTCAACAATTAACAGCATTGTCTCCTCTTCCAGAGTACCTGGAATCAACTACCAGCAACTATATGGTGGCCCATCTCCAGTTCCAGGGGATCAGACAGACAGACATACAGACAGTGATAAGGATGGCAGGCCTGCCTGGTCTTTCTTTCTTTCTTATCCTTTAAAAAAAATGTTTATTTATATATTTATTTATGTATTTATTAGATATATGTACACTGTAGCTGCTTTCAGACACTCCAGAAGAGGGTGTCAGATTCTGGAGAATCTAAATCCCTCTTATGGTCTGCATATGATGTACATAAACACAGCCTCGCATATACTTCTAAAAATTTAAAGATGTGTGGGGCCACTGAGAGGGCTCAACAATTAACAGCATTGTCTCCTCTTTCAGAGAACCTGGGATAAACTACCAGCACCTTATGGTGGCCCATCTCCAGTTCCAGTGGATCAGACAGACAGACAGACAGACAGAGAGACAGAGATAAGGATGGCAGGCCTGCCTGGTCTTTCTTTATTTCTTATACTTTTTAAAAATTGTTTATTTATTTATTTATTTATTTATTTATTTATTTATGTATTTATTAGATATAAGTACACTGTAGCTGTCTTCAGACACTCCAGAAGAGGGTGTCAGATTCTGGAGAATCTAAATTCCTCTTATGGTCTGCATATGATGTACATAAACACAGCCTCACATATACTTCTAAAAATTAAAGAAGGGTGGGACCACTCTAAAAGCTCAACAATTAACAGCATTGTCTCCTCTTCCAGAGTACCTGGGATCAACTACCAGCAACTATATGGTGGCCCATCTCCAGTTCCAGGGGATCAGACAGACAGACATACAGACAGTGATAACGATGGCAGGCCTGCCTGGTCTTTCTTTCTTTCTTATCCTTTTTAAAAAAATGTTTATTTATTTTTTATTTATATATTTATTTATTTATTTATTTATTTATTATTAGATATAAGTACACTGTAGCTGTTCAGACACTCCAGAAGAGGGTGTCAGATTCTGGAGAATCTAAATCCCTCTTATGGTCTGCATATGATGTACATAAACACAGCCTCACATATAATTCTAAAAATTTAAAGAAGGTTTGGGCCACTCTAAAAGCTCAACAATTAACAGCATTGTCTCCTCTTCCAGAGTACTTGGGATCAGCTACCAGCGACTATATGGTGGCCCTTCTCCAGTTCCAGGGGATCAGACAGACAGACATACAGACAGTGATAAGTATGGCAGGCCTGCCTGGTCATTCTTTCTTTCTTATCCTTTTCAAAAAAATGTGTATTTATATATTTATTTATGTATTTATTAGATATAAGTACACTGTAGCTGACTTCAGACACCCCAGAAGAGGGTGTCAGATTCTGGAGAAACTAAATCCCTCTTATGGTCTGAATATGATGTACATAAACACAGCCTCACATATACTTCTAAAAATTTAAAGATGTGTGGGGCCAATGAGAGGACTCAACAAGTACCAGCATTGTCTCCTCTTTCAGTGAACCTGGGATAAACTACCAGCACCTAATGGTGGCCCATCTCCAGTTCCAGTGGATCAGACAGACAGACAGACAGACAGAGAGACAGAGATAAGGATGGCAGGCCTGCCTGGTCTTTCTTTATTTCTTATACTTTTTAAAAAGTGTTTATTTATTTCTTTATTTATTTATTTATTTTTTATTAGATATAAGTACACTGTAGCCGTCTTCAGACACTCCAGAAGAGGGTGTCAGATTCTAGAGAATCTAAATCCCTCTTATGGTCTGAATATGATGTACATAAACACAGCCTCACATATACTTCTAAAAATTATAAATAGGTGGGGCCACTAAAAGCACTCAACAATTAACAGCATTGTCTCCTCTTCCAGAGAACCTGGGATCAACTACCAGCACCTAAAAGGTGGCCCATCTCCAGTTCCAGGGGATCAGACAGACAGAGAGACAGACAGTGATAAGGATGGCAGGCCTGCCTGGTCTTTCTTTCTTATTCTTTTTTTTAAAAAAATGTTTATTTATTTATTTATTTATTTATTTATTTATTTATTTATTTATTATTTGATATAAGTACCCTGTAGCTGATCAGACACTCCAGAAGAGAGTGTCATATTCTGGAGAATCTAAATCCCACTTATGGTATGCATATGATGTACATAAACACAGCCTCACATATACTTCTAAAAATTTAAAGAAGGGTGGGGCCACTCTAAAAGCTCAACAATTAACAGCATTGTCTCCTCTTCCAGAGTACCTGGGATCAACTACCAGCAACTATATGGTGGCCCATCTCCAGTTCCAGGGGATCAGACAGACAGACATACAGACAGTGATAAGGATGGCAGGCCTGCCTGGTCTTTCTTTCTTTCTTATCCTTTAAAAAAAAATGTTTATTTATATATTTATTTATGTATTTATTAGATATATGTACACTGTAGCTGCTTTCAGACACTCCAGAAGAGGGTGTCAGATTCTGGAGAATCTAAATCCCTCTTATGGTCTGCATATGATGTACATAAACAGAGCCTCGCATATACTTCTAAAAATTTAAAGATGTATGGGACCACTGAGAGGGCTCAACAATTAACAGCATTGTCTCCTCTTTCAGAGAACCTGGGATAAACTACCAGCACCTTATGGTGGCCCATCTCCAGTTCCAGTGGATCAGACAGACAGACAGACAGACAGAGAGACAGAGATAAGGATGGCAGGCCTGCCTGGTCTTTCTTTATTTCTTATACTTTTTAAAAATTGTTTATTTATTTATTTATTTATTTATTTATGTATTTATTAGATATAAGTACACTGTAGCCGTCTTCAGACACTCCAGAAGAGGGTGTCATATTCTAGAGAATCTAAATTCCTCTTATGGTCTGAATATGATGTACATAAATACAGCCTCACATATACGTCTAAAAATTATAAATAGGTGGGGCCACTGAAAGGACTCAACAATTAACAGCATTGTCTCCTCTTCCAGAGAAACTGGGATCAACTACCAGCACCTAAAAGGTGGCCCATCTCCAGTTCCAGGGGATCAGACCGACAGGCAGACAAACAGTGATAAGGATTTCAGGCCTGCCTGGTGTTTCTTTCTTTCTTATCCTTTTTTAAAAAAAGATGTTTGTTTATTTATTTATTTATTTATTTATTTATTTATTTATTTATTATTAGATATAAGTACACTGTAGCTGTTCAGACACTCCAGAAGAGGGTGTCAGATTCTGGAGAATCTAAATCCCTCTTATGGTCTGCATATGATGTACATAAACACATCCTCACATATACTTCTAAAAATTAAAAGAAGGGTGGGGCCACTCTAAAAGCTCAACAATTAACAGCATTGTCTCCTCTTCCAGAGGACCTGGGATCAACTACCAGCAACTATATGGTGGCCCATCTCCAGTTCCAGGGGACCAGACAAACAGACATACAGACAGTGATAAGGATGGCAGGCCTGCCTGGTCTTTCTTTCTTTATTATCCCTTTTAAAAAAATGTTTATTTATATATTTATTCATGTATTTATTAGATATATGTACACTGTAGCTGTCTTCAGACACTCCAGAAGAGGGTGTCAGATTCTGGAGAATCTAAATCCCTCTTATGGTCTGAATATTCGGTACATAAACACAGCCTTGCATATACTTCTAAAAATTTAAAGATGGGTGGGGCCACTGAGAGGGCTCAACAATTAACAGCATTGTCTCCTCTTTCAGAGAACCTGGGATAAACTACCAGCACCTTATGGTGGCCCATCTCCAGTTCCAGGGGATAAGACTGACAGACAGACAGAGAGACAGAGATATGGATGGCAGGCCTGCCTGGTCTTTCTTTATTTCTTATACTTTTTAAAAAATGTTTATTTATTTATGTATTTATTTATTTATTTATGTATTTATTAGATATAAGTACACTGTAGCCGTCTTCAGACACTCCAGAAGAGGGTGTCAGATTCTAGAGAATCTAAATCCCTCTTATGGTCTGAATATGATGTACATAAACACAGCCTCACAAATACTTCTAAAAATTATAAATAGGTGGGGCCACTGAAAAGACTCAACCATTAACAGCATTGTCTCCTCTTCCAGAGAACCTGGGATCAACTACCAGCACCTAAAAGGTGGCCCATCTCCAGTTCCAGGGGATCAGACAGACAGACAGACAGACAGTGATAAGGATGGCAGGCCTGCCTGGTCTTTCTTTCTTTCTTATCCTTTTTTTAAAAAAATGTTTATTTATTTATTTATTTATTTATTTATTTATTTATTTATTTATTTATTTATTATTAGATATAAGTACACTGTAGCTGTTCAGACACTCCAGAAGAGGGTGTCAGATTCTGGAGAATCTAAATCCCTCTTATGGTCTGCATATGATGTAAATAAACACAGCCTCACATATACTTCTAAAAATTTAAAGAATGGTGGGGCCACTCTAAAAGCTCAACAATTAACAGCATTGTCTCCTCTTCCAGAGTACCTGGGATCAACTACCAGCAACTATATGGTGGCCCATCTCCAGTTCCAGGGGATCAGACAGACAGACAGACTGACAGACAGTGATAAGGATGGCAGGCCTGCCTGGTCTTTCTTTCTTTCTTATCCTTTTTAAAAAAAAGTTTATTTATATATTTATTTATATATTTATTAGATATAAGTACACCGTAGCTGTCTTCAGACACTCCAGAAGAGGGTGTCAGATTCTGGAGAATCTAAATGCCTTTTATGGTCTGCATATTATGTACATAAACACAGCCTCACATATACTTGTAAAAATTAAAAATGGGTGGGGCCACTGAAAGGGCTCAACAATTAACAGCATTGTCTCCTCTTCCAGAGAACCTGGGATCAACTACCAGCACCTAAAAGGTGGCCCATCTCCAGTTCCAGGGGATCATACAGACAGACAGACAGACAGAGATAAGTATGGCAGGCCTGCCTGGTCTTTCTTTCTTTCTTATACTTTTAAAATAATGTTTATTTATTTATTTATTTATTTATTTATTTATTTATGTTTGTATTCATTAGATATAAGTACACTGTAGTTGTCTTCAGACAATCCAGAAGAGGGTGTCAGATTCTGGAGAATCTAAATCCCTCTTATGGTCTGCATATGATGTACATAAACACAGCCTAACATATACTTCTAAAAATTTAAAGATAGGTGGAGCCACTGAAAGGGCTCAACAATTAATAGCATTGTCTCCTCTTCCAGAGAACCTGGGATCAACTAACAGCAACTATATGGTGGCCCATCTACAGTTCCAAGGGATCAGACAGTCTGACAGACAGACAGACTGACAGAGATTAGGATGGCAGGCCTGCCTGGTCTTTCTTTCTTTCTTATCCTTTTTAAAAAATGTTTATTTATTTATGTATTTATTAGATATAAGTACACTGTAGCTGTCTTCAGACACTCCAGAAGAGGGTGTCAGATTCTGGAGAATCTAAATCCCTCTTATGGTCTGCATATGATGTACATAAACACAGCCTCACATATACTACTAAAAATTTAACGATGGGTGGGGCCACTGAAAGCGCTCAACAATTAACAGCATTGTCTCCTCTTCCAGAGAACCTGGGATCAACTACCAGCACCTATATGGTGGCCCATCTCCAGTTCCAGGGGATCAGAACGACTGACAGACAGACAAGACAGAGATAAGGATGGTAGGCCTGCCTGGTCTTTCTTTTTTTCTTATCCGGTTTAAATAATGTTTATTTATTATTTATTTATTTATTTATTTATTTATTTATTTATTTATGTATTTATTAGATATAAGTACACTGTAGCTGTCTTCAGACACTCCAGAAGAGGGTGTCAGATTCTGGAGAATCTAAATCCCTCTTATGGTCTGCATATGATGTACATAAACACAGCCTCACATATACTTCTAAAAATTTAAAGATGGGTAGGGCCACTGATAGGGCTCAACAATTAAGAGCATTGTCTCCTCTTCCAGAGAACCTTGGATCAACTACCAGCAACTATATGGTGGCCCATCTCCAGTTCCAGGAAATCAGACAGACAGACAGACAGACAGACAGAGTTATGGATGGCAGGCCTACCTGGTCTTTCTTTCTTTGTTATCCTTTTTAAAAAATGTTTATTTATTTATTTATTTATTTATTTATCTATTTATTTATTAGATATAAGTACACTGTAGCTGTCTTCAGATACTCCAGAAGAGGGTGTCAGATTCTGGAGAATCTAAATCCCTCTTATGGTCTGCATATGATGTACATAAACACAGCCTCACATATACTTCTAAATATTTAAAGATGGGTAGGGCCACTGATAGGGCTCAACAATTAACAGCATTGTCTCCTCTTCCAGAGAACCTGGGATCAACTACCAGCAACTTTATGGTAGCCCAACTCCAGTTCCAGGGGATCAGACAGACAGACAGACAGACAGAGATAAGGATGGCAAGCCTGCCTGGTCTTACTTTCTTTCTTATCCTTTTTAAAAAATGTTTATTTATTCATTTATTTATTTATTTATTTATTTATTTATTATATATAAGTACACTGTAGCTGTCTTCAGTCACTCCAGTAGAGGGTGTCAGATTCTGGAGAATCTAAATCCTCTTATAATCTGAATATGATGTACATAAACACAGCCTCACATAAACTTCTAAATATTTAAAGAAGTGTGGGGCCACTGAAAGGGCTCAACAATTAACCGAATTGTCTCCTCTTCCAGAGAACCTTGGATCAACTACCAGCACAATATGGTGGCCCATATCCAGTTCCCGGGGATCAGATAGACAGACAGACAGACAGACAGAGATATGGATGGCAGGCCTGCCTGGTCTTTCTTTCTTTCTTATACTTTTTAAAAAATGTTTATTTATTTATTTATTTATTTATCTATTTATTTATTAGATATAAGTACACTGTAGCTCTCTTCAGACACTCCAGAAGAGGGTGTCAGATCCTGGAGAATCTAAATCCCTCTTATGGTCTGCATATGATGTACATAAACACAGCCTCACATATACCTCTAAATATTTAAAGATGGGTGGCGCCACTGAAAGGGCTCAAAAATTAACAGCATTGTCTCCTCTTCCAGTGTACCTGGGATCAACTACCAGCAACTATATGGTGGCCCATCTCCAGTTCCAGGGGATCAGACAGACAGACAGACAGACAGTGATAAGGATGGCAGGCCTGCCTGGTCTTTCTTTCTTTCTTATCCTTTTTAAAAAAATGTTTATTTATATATTTATTTATGTATTTATTAGATATAAGTACACTGTAGCTGTCTTCAGACACTCCAGAAGAAGGTGTCAGATTCTGGAGAATCTAAATCCCTCTTATGGTCTGCATATGATGTACATAAATACAGCCTCACATATACTTCTAAATATTTAAAGATGGGTAGGGCCACTGAGAGGGCTCAACAATTAACAGCATTGTCTCCTCTTCCAGAGAACCTGGGATCAACTACCAGCAACTTTATGGTAGCCCAAGTCCAGTTCCAGGGGATCAGACAGACAGACAGAGAGAGAGAGATAAGGATGGCAGGCCTGCCTGGTCTTTCTTTCTTTCTTATCCTTTTTAAAAAATATTTATTTATTTATTTATTTATTTATTTATGTATTTCTTAGATATAAGTACACTGTAGCTTTCTTTAGACACTCCAGAGGAGTGTGTCAGTTTCTGGAGAATGAAAATCCCTCTTATGGTCTTCATAGGATGTACATAAACACAGCCTCACATATACTGAGCTGAGGTGTCACAGGCCAACTGCTGGAATTTCTGAGTACCACCTAGATTGAGAAAAGCTATGCTGTGGTTGCTTAATTTATGTATTTTATTATTTCTATTTGTTGTTTTGTTTTGTTTTATTTGTTTTTAGAGAAGTCCTCAGTCTGTAGCTCTGGCTGACCCAGGACTGCCTACTTGTGTTAATTAGGGTTTCACAGCTGGGAACAGACACCAAGAGCAAGGTAAGGCTTAGAAAACTCTACATTCAGTGGTGGCTCAAGCTCTTAATGAGAGCACTCTATAGGCAGAGGCAGTCAGTTTCTGAGTTCGAGGCCACCCTGGTGAAAGACAGGGCTAGGGTAGGGGCTAGGGTGAGGAAAGAAAGAAAGAAAAGAAACAAAGAAAGAAGAATAAAAAGTTTTTATAAAAGTTTTATAAAAAGTGTTAAAGTTTTTAAAAATTAAAAAAAAAATACCAGATCACCATCACACAGCATTGGCTGTCTTCAGGTGTATCCTTTCAGCCTCCAAAACAAAAAACAATGGCTGGCTGTCTTCAGGTATATCCTATTCTCGAGTCTTATTTCCAACATTAGAGCTGGGCTGAGCTGCCTCATTATGTAATTGCAAACCTTCCTTGGTTTGTCTTTTCCATTTCTAAGACTAACAGGCCTTTTTCTATTTATTGAATATGCTCATGACTGTCCTTTAGATATAGTAAATATAACTGTTGCTTATAAAACTTGTTTTCTAGGAATTTTTAAAGGGCAATGGCAGAGTTTATTTATAAAAAAATATTTTGCATTTATTTATTTGTGTGAGTGATGAAGCTCAGGTCTTCAAACTCGTCAGGAGGTATGATTACCTCCCCTCTCTCTCAACCCCTCTCTCTCCTCTCTCAATGATTGTGTAAGAATGTTTTGCATGTGTATGCTGTGCCCACAGACTCCAGAACAGAGTATTAGATCCCCTGGAACTGGAGATGGGCCACCATATATAATACTGGTAATTGAGCCCAGGTTCTCTGGAAGAGGAGACAATGCTCTTAATTGTTGAGCCCTCTCTGTAGCCACATCTTTCTTTCTTTTTTTTTTTTTGAGTATATGTGAGGCTGTGTTTATATACATCATATGCAGACAATAAGAATGATTTAGATTCTTCAGAATCTGACACCCTCTTCTGGACTGTCTGAAGATAGCTACAGCATACTTAAATATAATAAATAAATAAATCTTTAAAAAGAAAAGGAAAAGTAAAAAAGAAAGAACAGGCCTGCCATATGCATGTTCATAGAGGAAAATGGAAGAGACCCCAATCTAACCTCAGCAGGGTGCTTCCTTCTGGATGGTAGCTCACAGTTTCATCCCAGCAAGACAGGCAAATCACTGAGTTCAAGGACAGTAAGGTTCAGGACAGCCAAGGTTAGGAAGGAAAAGGGTCTATGTTGAGAATACAAACCGACAAAACAACAACTAGGAAAAAGAAGTGACAGTGTAACTTGGGGTAGGGTACCAACAAGAGAAAGCTTTCTGTTACCCCTTACAAACACCAGTAGCCTTGCACCCTTCTGCCCAGGTCCCTGCCTTCCTTTTGAGGCATTCGAAGGATACCAGGTGGTGGGGGAATCCAGATTAACTTTTTAAAAACAAAGACTTGGTCTTTGATGTCTATAGGAAGCCCTTCTCAGTGCCTTTAACTACCACTGAATTTTCAGGGCTGTGACTCAACTGTAACAAGGAACAGGGCTAAGAATCTGCAGTCTTTGAAAAGAACTATTTTTTTAAAGTGGGGGACACAAATCAGCAGTAGAACCCCTCAGGTTCAGCCATAATACTTGTTAGGGAAAGAGCCTCAATGTCCGGAGCTGAGGTCTCATGGGTGAACTGCTTCAAGCTCTGAGTATCATTGAAAGAAAGAAAAGATATCATGTGGTTGCTTAATTTATTTATTTTATTATTTCTATTTTTTGTTTTCTTTTGTTTTGTTTTAGAAAAGGCCTCAGTCTGTAGCTATGGCTGACCTAGGACAGACTGCATGTGTTAATTAGGGTTTCACAGCTGAGAAACAGACCATACCTATGTAAGACTTAGAAAACCAAACAGTCAGTGGTGGCTGGAGCTCTTAATGAGAGCACTCTGGAGGCAGAGGCAGTCAGTTTCTGAGTTCGAGGCCAGCCTGGTTAAAGACAGGGATAGGCAGGGCTAGGCAAGGCAGGGCTGGGCTAGGCTAGGCTAGGCAAGGGGCTGGGCTAGTCAAGGCAAGGGACTAGGCTAGGCTACTCAAGGGGCTAGGCAAGACAGACAGACAGAGGGAAAGACAGACAAGGATGGCAGGCCTGCCTGGTTTTTCTTTCTTTCTTATCCCTTTAAAAAATGTTTATTTATTTATTTATTTATTTATTTATGTATGTATTTATTAGATATAAGTACACTGTAGCTGTCTTCAGACACTCCAGAAGAGGGTGTCAGATTCTGGAGAATCTATATCCCTCTTATGGTCTGCATATGATGTACATAAACACAGCCTCACATTTACATCTTAAAATTTAAAGATGTGTGGGGCCAATGAAAGGGATCAACAATTAACAGCATTGTCTCCTCTTATGGAGAACCTGGGATCAACTACGAGCAACTATATGGTGGCTCATCTCCAGTTCCAGGGGATCAGACAGACAGACAGACATACAGACTGATAGAGTTAAGGATTTCAGGCCTACCTGGTCTTTCATTATTTCTTATCCTTTTTAAAAAATGTTTATTAATTTAAGTATGTATTTATTAGATATAAGTACACTGTAGCTGTCTTCAAACACTCCCGAAGAGGGTGTCAGATTCTGGAGAATCTATATCCCTCTTATGGTCTGCATATGATGTACATGAACACAGCCTCACATATACTTCTAAAAATTTAAAGATGGGTGGGGCCACTGAAAAGGCTCAACAATTAACAGCACTTACTCCTCTTCCAGAGAACCTGGGATCAACTACCAGCAATTATATGGTGGCCCATCTCCAGTTGCAGGGGATCAGACAGACAGACAGACAGACAGACAAGGATAGCAGGCCTGCCTGGTCTCTCTTTCTTTATTATCCTTTTTAAAAAATGTTTATTTGTTTATTTATGAATTTATTAGATATAAGTACACGGTAGCTGTCTTCAGACACTCCAGAAGAGGGTGTCAGATTCTGGAGAATCTAAATCCCTCTTATGGTCTGCATATTTGGTACATAAACACAGCCTCGCATATACTTCTAAAAATTTAAAAATGGGTGGGGCCACTGAAAGGGCTCAACAATTAACAGCATTGTCTCCTTTTCCAGAGAACCTGGGATCAACTACAAGCAACTCTATGGTGGCCCATCTCCAGTTCCAGAGGATCAGACAGACAGACAGACAGAGATAAGGATGGCAGGCCTGCCTGGTCTTTCTTTCTTTCTTATCCTTTTTAAAAAAATGTTTATTTATATATTTATTTATGTATTTATTAGATATAAGTACACTGTAGCTGTCTTCAGACACGCCAGAAGAGGGTGTCAGATTCTGGAGAATCTAAATCCCTCTTATGGTCTGCATATGATGTACATAAACACAGCCTCACATATACTTCTAAAAATTTAAAGATGTGTGGGGCCACTGAGAGTGCTCAACAATTAACAGCATTGTCTCCTTTTTCAGAGAACCTGGGATAAACTACCAGCACCTTATGGTGGCCCATCTCCAGTTCCAGTGGATCAGACAGACAGACAGACAGACAGAGAGACAGAGATAAGGATGGCAGGCCTGCCTGGTCTTTTTTATTTCTTATACTTTTTAAAAAATGTTTATTTATTTATTTATTTATTTATTTATTTATTTATTTATGTATGTATTTATTAGATATAAGTACACTGTAGCCGTATTCAGACACTCCAGCAGTGGGTGACAGATTCTAGAGAATCTAAATCCCTCTTATGGTCTGAATATGATGTACATAAACACAGCATCACATATACTTCTAAAAATTAAAAATGGGTGGGGCCACTGAAAGGGCTCAACAATTAACAGCATTGTCTCCTCTTCCAGAGAACCTGGGATCAACTACCAGCACCTACAAAGTGGCCCATCTCCAGTTCCAGGGGATCAGACAGACAGACAGACAGACAGAGATAAGGATGGCAGGCCTGCCTGGTCTTTCTTTATTTCTTATCCTTTTAAAATAATGTTTATTTATTTATTTATTTATTTATTTATTTATTTATTAGATATAAGTACTCTGTAGTTGTCTTCAGACACTCCAGAAGAAGGTGTCAGATTCTGTAGAATCTAAATCCCTCTTATGGTCTGCATATGATGTACATAAACACATCCTAACATATACTTCTAAAAATTTAAAGATAGGTGGAGCCACTGTAAGGGCTCAACAATTAACAGCATTGTCTCCTCTTCCAGAGAACCTGGGATCAACTAACAGCAACTATATGGTGGCCCATCTCCAGTTCCACAGGATCAGACAGACTGTCAGACAGACAGACTGACAGAAATAAGGATGGCAGGCCTGCCTGGTCTTTCTTTCTTTCTTATCCTTTTTAAAAAATGTTTATTTATTTATTTGTTTATTAGATATAAGTACACTGTAGCCGTCTTCAGACACTCCAGAAGAAGGTGTCAGATTCTGGAGAATCTAAATCCCTCTTATGGTCTGCATATGATGTACATAAACACAGCCTCACATTTACTTCTTAAAATTTAAAGGTGTGGGGGCCACTGAAAGGGCTCAGCAATTAACAGCATTGTCTCCTCTTAAGAGATCCTGGGATCAACTACCTGCAACTATATGGTGGCCCATCTCCACTCCCAGGGGATCAGACAGACAGACAAGGATAAGGATGGCAGGCCTGCATGGTCTTTCTTTCTTTCTTATCCTTTTTAAAAAATTTTTATTTATTTATGTATTTATTAGATATAAGTACACTGTAGCTGTCTTCAGACACTCCAGAAGAGGGTGTCAGATTCTGGAGAATCTAAATCCCTATTAAGGTCTGCATATGATGTACATAAACACAGCCTCACATATACTACTAAAAATGTAACGATGGGTGGGGCCACTGAAAGCGCTCAACAATTAACAGCATTGTCTCCTCTTCCAGAGGTCCTGGGATCAACTACCAGCACCTATATGGTGGCCCATCTCTAGTTCCAGGGGATCAGAACGACAGACAGAGAGACAGACAGAGATAAGGATGGTAGGCCTGCCTGGTCTTTCTTTTTTCTTATCCGGTTTAAATAATGTTTATTTATTTATTTATTTATTTATTTATTTATTTATTTATTTCTTTATTAGATATAAGTACACTGTAGCTGTCTTCAGACACTCCAGAAGAGGGTGTCAGATTCTGATGAATCTAAATCCCTCTTCTGGTCTGCATATGATGTACATAAACACAGCCTCACATACACTTCTAAAAATTTAAAGATGGGTAGGGCCACTGATAAGGCTCAACAATTAACAGCATTGTCTCCTCTTCCAGAGATCCTGGGATCAACTACCAGCAACTATATGGTAGCCCATCTCCAGTTCCAGGGGATCAGACAGACAGACAGACAGACAGAGGTAAGGATGGCAGGCCTGCCTGGTCTTACTTTCTTTCTTATCCTTTTTAAAAAATGTTTATTTATTTATTTATTTATTTATGTATTTATTATATATAAGTACACTGTAGCTGTCTTCAGACACTCCAGTAGCGGGTGTCAGATTCTGGAGAATCTAAATCCTCTTATAATCTGAATATGATGTACATAAACACAGCCTCACATATACTTCTAAATATTTAAAGAAGTGTGGGGCCACCGAAAGGGCTCAACAATTAACAGCATTGTCTCCTCTTCCAGAGAACCTTGGATCAACTACCAGCAACTATATGGTGGCCCAACTCCAGTTCCCGGGGATCAGATAGACAGACAGACAGACAGGCAGAGATATGGATGGCAGGCCTGCCTGGTCTTTCTTTCTTTCTTATCCTTTTTAAAAAATGTTTATTTTTTATTTATTTATTTATCTATTTATTTATTAGATATAAGTACACTGTAGCTGTCTTCAGACACTCCAGAAGAATGTGTCAGATTCTGGAGAATCTAAATCCCTCTTATGGTCTGCATATGATGTACATAAACACAGCCTCACATATACTTCTAAATATTTAAAGATGGGTAGGGCTACTGATAGGGCTCAACAATTAACAGCATTGTCTCCTCTTCCAGAGAACCTGGGATCAACTACCAACAACTTTATGGTAGCCCAACTCCAGTTCCAGGGGATCAGACAGACAGACAGACAGACCAACAGAGATAAGGATGGCAGGCCTACCTGGTCTTACTTTCTTTCTTATCCTTTTTAAAAAATGTTTATTTATTTATTTATTTATTTATTTATGTATTTATTATATATAAGTACACTGTAGCTGTCTTCAGTCACTCCAGTAGAGGGTGTCAGATTCTGGAGAATCTAAATCCTCTTATAATCTGAATATGATGTACATAAACACAGCCTCACATATACTTCTAAATATTAAAGAAGTGTGGGGCCACTGAAAGGGCTCAACAATTAACAGCACTGGCTCCTCATCCAGAGAACCTTGGATCAACTACCAGCAACTATATGGTGGCCCATCTCCAGTACCAGGGGATCAGACAGACAGACAGACAGACAGAGATAAGGATGGCAGGCCTGCCTGGTCTTACTTTCTTTCTTATCATTTTTAAAAAATGTTTATTTATTTATATTTATTTATTTATTTATTTATTTATTTATGTATGTATTTATTACATATAAGTACACTGTAGCTGTCTTCAGACACTCCAGTATAGGGTGTCAGTTTCTGGAGAATCTAAATCCTCTTATAATCAGAATATGATGTACATAAACACAGCCTCACATATACTTCTAAATATTTAAAGAAGTGTGGGGCCACTGAAAGGGCTCAACAATTAACAGCATTGGCTCCTCTCCCAGAGAACATTGGATCAACTACCAGCAACTATATGGTGGCCCATCTCCAGTTCCCGGGGATCAGATATACAGACAGACAGACAGACAGAGATATGGATGGCAGGCCTGCCTGGTCTTTCTTTCTTTCTTATCCTTTTTAAAAAATGTTTATTTATTTATTTATTCATTTATTTATCTATTTATTTATTAGATATAAGTACACTGTAGCTGTCTTCAGACACTCCAGAAGTGGGTGTCAGATTCTGGAGAATCTAAATCCCTCTTATGGTCTTCATATGATGTACATAAACACAGCCTCACATATATTTTAAATATTTAAAGATGGGTTGCGCCACTGAAAGGGCTCAACAATTAACAGCATTGTCTCCTCTTCGAGAGAACCTGGGATCAACTACCAGCAACTATTCGTGGCCCATCTCCAGTTCCCAGGGATCAGATAGACAGACAGACAGACAGACAGAGATATGGATAGCAGGCCTGCCTATTCTTTCTTTCTGTCTTATCCTTTTTAAAAAATGTTTATTTATTTATTTATTTATTTATTTATTTATTTATTTAGTAGATATAAGTACACTGTAGCTGTTCAGACACTCCAGAAGAGGGTGTCAGATTCTGGAGAATCTAAATCCCTCTTATGGTCTGCATATGATGTACATAAACACAGCCTCACATATACTTCTAAAAATTTAAAGAAGGGTGGGGCCACTCTAAAAGCTCAACAATTAACAGCATTGTCTCCTCTTCCAAAGGACCTGGGATCAACTACCAGCAACTATATGGTGGCCCATCTTCAGTTCCAGGGGATCATACAGACAGACATACAGACAGTGATAAGGATGGCAGGCCTGCCTGGTCTTTCTTTCTTTCTTATCCTTTTTAAAAAAATGTTTATTTATATATTTATTTATGTATTTATTAGATATAAGTACACTGTAGCTGTCTTCAGACACTCCAGAAGAGGGTGCCAGATTCTGGAGAATCTAAATCCCTCTTATGGTCTGCATATGATGTACATAAACACAGCCTCACATATACTTCTAAAAATTTAAAGATGTGTGGGGCCACTGAGAGGGCACAACTATTAATAGCATTGTCTCCTCTTTCAGAGAACCTGGGATAAACTACCAGCACCTTATGGTGGACCATCTCCAGTTCCAGTGGATTAGACAGACAGACAGACAGAGAGACAGAGATAAGGATGGCAGGCCTGCCTGGTCTTACTTTCTTTCTTATCCTTTTAAAAAATGTTTATTTATTTATTTATTTATTTATTTATTTATTTATTTATTTATTTATTAGATATAAGTACTCTGTAGCTATTCAGACACTCCAGAAGAGGGTGTCAGATTCTGGAGAATCTAAATCCCTCTTATGGTCTGCATAAGATGTACATAAACACAGCCGAACATATACTTCTAAAAATTAAAAGATGTGTGGGGCCACTGAGTGGGCTCAACAATTAACAGCATTGTCTCCTCTTATAGAGAACCTGGGATCAACTACCAGCAACTATATGGTGGTCCATCTCCAGTTCCAGAGGATCAGACAGACAGACAGACAGACAGTGATAAGGATGGCAGGCCTGCCTGGTCTTTCTTTCTTTCTTATCCTTTTTTTAAAAAAAATGTTTGTTTGTTTATTTATTTATTTATTTATTTATTTATTTATTTATTTATTTATTAGATATAAGTACACTGTAGCTGTTCAGACACTCCAGAAGAGTGTGTCAGATTCTGGAGAATCTAAATCCCTCTTATGGTCTGCATATGATGTACATAAACACAGCCTCACATATACTTCTAAAAATTTATAGAAGGGTGGGGCCACTCTAAAAGCTCAACAATTAACAGCATTGTCTCCTCTTCCAGAGTACCTGGGATCAACTACCAGCAACTGTATGATGGCCCATATCCAGTTCCAGGGGATCAGACAGACAGACATACAGACAGTGATAAGGATGGCAGGCCTGCCTGGTATTTCTTTCTTTCTTATCCTTTTTAAAAAAATGTTTATTTACATATTTATTTATGTATTTATTAGATATAAGTACACTGTAGCTGTCTTCAGACACTCCAGAAGAGGGTCTCAGATTCTGGAGAATCTAAATCCCTCTTATGGTCTGTATATTATGTACATAAACACAGCCTCACATATACTTCTAAAAATGTAAAGATGTGAGGGGCCACTGAGAGGGCTCAACAATTAACAGCATTGTCTCCTCTTTCAGAGAACCTGGGATAAACTACCAGCACATTATGGTGGCCCATCTCCAGTTCCAGTGGATCAGACAGACAGACAGACAGAGACAGAGATAAGGATGGCAGGCCTGCCTGGTCTTTCTTTATTTCTTATACTTTTAAAAAAATGTTTATTTATTTATTTATTTATTTATTTATTTATTTATTTATGTATTTATTAGATATAAGTACACTGTAGCCGTCTTCAGACGCTCAAGAAGAGGGTGACAGATTCTAGAGAATCTAAATCCCTCTTATGTTCTGAATATGATGTACATAAACACAGCATCACATATACTTCTAAAAATTAAAAATGGGTGGGGCCACTGAAAGGGCTCAACAATTAACAGCATTGTCTCCTCTTCCAGAGAACTTGGGATCAACTACCAGCAACTACAAGGTGGCCCATCTCCAGTTCCAGGGGATCAGACAGAAAGACAGACAGACAGAGATAAGGATGGCAGGCCTGTCTGGTCTTTCTTTCTTTCTTATCCTTTTAAAATAATGTTTATTTATTTATTTATTTATGTATTTATTAGATATAAGTACACTGTAGCTGTCTTCAGACACTCCAGAAGAGGGTCTCAGATTCTGGAGAATCTAAATCCCTCTTATGGTCTGTATATTATGTACATAAACACAGCCTCACATATACTTCTAAAAATTTAAAGATGTGTGGGGCCACTGAGATGGCTCAACAATTAACAGCATTGTCTCCTCTTTCAGAGAACCTGGGATAAACTACCAGCACATTATGGTGGCCCATCTCCAGTTCCAGTGGATCAGACAGACAGACAGACAGAGAGACAGAGATAAGGATGGCAGGCCTGCCTGGTCTTTCTTTATTTCTTATACTTTTTAAAAAATTTTTATTTATTTATTTATTTATTTATTTATTTATTTATGTATTTATTAGATATAAGTACACTGTAGCCGTCTTCAGACGCTCCAGAAGAGGGTGACAGATTCTAGAGAATCTAAATCCCTCTTATGTTCTGAATATGATGTACATAAACACAGCATCACATATACTTCTAAAAATTAAAAATGGGTGGGGCCACTGAAAGGCCTCAACAATTAACAGCATTGTCTCCTCTTCCAGAGAACGTGGGATCAACTACCAGCAACTACAAGGTGGCCCATCTCCAGTTCCAGGGGATCAGACAGACAGACAGACAGACAGAGATAAGGATGGCAGGCCTGTCTGGTCTTTCTTTCTTTCTTATCCTTTTAAAATAATGTTTATTTATTTATTTATTTATTTATTTATTAGATATAAGTACACTGTAGTTGTCTTCAGACACTCCAGAAGAGGGTGTCAGATTCTGGAGAATCTAAATCCCTCTTATGGTCTGCATATGATGTACATAAACACAGCCTAACATATACTTCTAAAAATTTAAAGATAGGTGGAGCCACTGAAAGGGCTCAACAATTAACAGCATTGTCTCCTCTTCCAGAGAACCTGGGATAAACTAACAGCAACTATATGGTGGCCCATCTCCAGTTCCAAGGGATCAGACAGACTGACAGACAGACAGACTGACAGAGATAAGGATGGCAGGCCTGCCTGGTCTTTCTTTCTCTCTTATCCTTTTTAAAAAATGCTTATTTATTTATATTTTTATTAGATATAAGTACACTGTAGCCGTCTTCAGACACTCCAGAAGAAGGTGTCAGATTCTGGAGAATCTAAATCCCTCTTATGGTCTGCATATGATGTACATAAACACAGCCTCACATTTACTTCTTAAAATATAAAGGTGGGGGGGGGGCCACTGAAAGGGCTCAGCAATTAACAGCATTGTCTCCTCTTACAGAGAACCTTGGATCAACTACCTGCAACTATATGGTGGCCCATCTCCACCCCCAGGGGATCAGACAGACAGACAGAGAGACAAGGATAAGGATGGCAGGCCAGCCTGGTCTTTCTTTCTTTCTTATCCTTTTAAAAAAAATTTATTTATTTATTTATTTATTTATTTATTTATTTATGTATTTATTAGATATAAGTACACTGTAGCTGTCTTCAGACACACCAGAAGAGGGTGTCAGATTCTGGAGAATCTAAATCTCTCTTATGGTCTGCATATGATGTACATAAACACAGCCTCACATATACTTCTAAAAATTTAAAGAAGGGTGGGGCGACTCTTAAAGCTCAACAATTAACAGTATTGTCTCCTCTTCCAGAGTACCTGGGATCAACCACTAGCAACTATATTGTGGCCCATCTCCAGTTCCAGGGGATCAGACAGACAGACATACAGACAGTGATAAGGATGGCAGGCCTGCCTGGTCTTTCTTTCTTTCTTATCCTTTTAAAATAATGTTTATTTATTTATTTATGTTTATATATATATGTATTTATTAGATATAAGTACACTGTAGTTGTCTTCAGACACTCCAGAAGAGGGTGTCAGATTCTGGAGAATCTAAATCCCTCTTATGGTCTGCATATGATGTACATAAACACAGCCTAACATATACTTCTAAAAATTTAAAGATATGTGGAGCCACTGAAAGGGCTCAACAATTAACAGCATTGTCTCCTCTTCCAGAGAACCTAGGATCAACTAACAGCAACTATATGGTGGCCCATCTCCAGTTCCAAGGGATCAGACAGACTGACAGACAGATAGACTGACAGAAATAAGGATGGCAGGCCTGCCTGGTCTTTCTTTCTTTCTCATCCTTTTTAAAAAATATTTATTTATTTATTTATATGTTTATTAGATATAAGTACACTGTAGCCGTCTTCAGACACTCCAGAAGAAGGTGTCAGATTCTGGAGAATCAAAATCCCTCTTATGGTCTGCATATGATGTACATAAACACAGGCTCACGTTTACTTCTTAAAATTTAAAGGTGGGGGGGCACTGAAAGGGCTCAGCAATTAACAGCATTGTCTCCTCTTTCAGAGAACCTGGGATCAACTACCTGCAACTATATGGTGGCCCATCTCCACTCCCAGGGGATCAGACAGACAGACAGACAGACAATGATAAGTATGGCAGGCCTGCCTGGTCTTTCTTTCTTTCTTATCCTTTTTAAAAAAATTGTATTTATTTATGTATTTATTAGATATAAGTACACTGTAGCTGTCTTCAGACACCCCAGAAGAGGGTGTCAGATTCTGATGAATCTAAATCCCTCTTCTGGTCTGCATATGATGTACATAAACACAGCCTCACATACACTTCTAAAAATTTAAAGATGGGTAGGGCCACTGATAGGGCTCAACAATTAACAGCATTGTCTCCTCTTCCAGAGAACCTGGGATCAACTACCAGCAACTATATGGTAGCCCATCTCCAGTTCCAGGGGATCAGACAGACAGACAGACAGACAGACAGAAATAAGGATGGCAGGCCTGCCTGGTCTTACTTTCTTTCTTATCCTTTTTAAAAAATGTTTGTTTATTTATTTATTTATTTATTTATTTATTTATTTATTATATATAAGTACACTGTAGCTGTCTTCAGACACTCCAGTAGAGGGTGTCAGATTCTGGAGAATCTAAATCCTCTTATAATCTGAATATGATGTACTTAAACACAGCTCACATATACTTCTAAATATTTAAAGAAGTGTGGGGCCACTGAAAGGTTTCTACAATTAAGAGCATTGTCTCCTCTTCCAGAGAACCTTGGATCAACTACCAGCAAATATATGGTGGCCCATCTCCAGTTCCAGGGGATCAGACATACAGACAGACAGACAGACAGAGATAAGGATGGCAGGCCTGCCTGGTCTTACTTTCTTTCTTGTCCTTTTTAAAAAATGTTTATTTATTTATTTATTTATTACATATAAGTACACTGTAGCTGTCTTCAGACACTCCAGTAGAGGGTGTCAGATTCTGGAGAATCTAAATCCTCTTATAATCTGAATATGATGTACATAAACACAGCCTCACATATACTTCTAAATATTTAAAGAAGTGTGGGGCCACTGAAAGGGCTCAACAATTAAGAGCATTGTCTCCTCTTCCAGAGAACCTTGGATCAACTACCAGCAACTATATGGTGGCCCATCTCCAGTTCCCGGGTATCAGATAGACAGACAGACAGACAGGCAGAGATATGGATGGCAGGCCAGCCTGGTCTTTCTTTCTTTCTTACCCTTTTTAAAAAATGTTTATTAATTTAAGTATGTATTTATTAGATTTAAGTACATTGTAGCTGTCTTCAAACACTCCCGAAGAGGGTGTCAGATTCTGGAGAATCTATATCCCTCTTATGGTCTGCATATGATGTACATGAACACAGCCTCACATATACTTCTAAAAATTTAAAGATGGGTGGGGCCACTGAAAGGGCTCAACAATTAACAGCACTGACTCATCTTCCAGAGAACCTGGGATTGAAAGAAGAAAAGCTGAACTCTCCATGAACTCTCCAACTCAGAGTTCTCTTACCCCTCCCATCTAGAGGTTGTTCCCGGAACACACCTGAACTTTTTACCTCAGAGTACATTCTTGAACTCTTCACCCCAGAGTCCGACCCCTCCCAAGTGAGAACGGTTCCAGGAGCATTTCTGTGATAAGGGTCTCCTGGAGCGAACTCAGTCCAACCCCTCCTAACTGAAGACTGTTCCAAGAACATTTTTGAGATAGGGGCCTCCTGGTACTACCCCAGAATGTTCCAATAGATCGAGTACATTGCCAAAATATAGGACACGACCCCTTGGTTATGTAAAGCACCTTGGCAGAACACCTTGGTGACGTAAAACTTGTACTTTTCTCCTTACCCTTCTCCTATAAAAGCCTGTGACAAGTCTGGGCCAATTGCCGAATCTCCTCTGCACCTTGCTGGCTGCATGAGTTTCGACCCCAGATATCTGGTATATGTGCTTTTTGTGTGCTTTCTTGTCGTTGCTGTATTAAATCTTACTCTCTATACATCTTAAGTTCGGTCTCAGTGTCTTCTTGGGTGCGCGGCTGACCCGAGGCTTGAGTAAGTGCCTCCCTTTGGGAGTCCTGGAGTCTTTCATTTGGTGCGTTGGCCGGGAATCAGCGCGACCACCCAGAAGTCCTGGACCCACTCAGAAGTAAGATTTACTGTTCTGTTTGGTCTGGTGTCTGTGTTCTGTTTCTGGAGACCAGGAGAGTTTCAATCTGTGGGCCTTGGAGAGGCCATCTGAATCTGTATCTGGTGCGATCGCAGTTCTGGTTTTGCGTGACGCTCTGTGCTCAGTACGAGCACCAGAGACCGTGCTCCGGGAGCTGGAGACCAGGCAGGTCTCAATAGAGAGCGCGGGGTGGGTAGAGATAGACGTGTCTGGTGCCCACCGTCCGATCGCCCTGGGGGACGCCCCAGGAAGACAAGGGGAGGGCCAAGGACGCTTGGCGGACCCCTCTGAAGGCCGAGAGACCATCACTTTGGTGGAAGGTCTAAGCCGGCCGGCCTTGGAAAGGCCATCTGATTCTGTAAGTTGCCTGTGGGCGACGCGAGGTCGCCGCCGTTTTTGGTTTTTTCTTTTTGTCTCAAGTCTTGTGTCTGCTCTTGTTGTGTTTGCTATTATTCTAGAAATGGGACAATCTGCTGGGTGTGTAAGTGTGGAACTGCTGCATTTGTGTATTCTGAGATTGTGGGTTTATTCTGGCAGTGGCTGTGAGAGGACGGCTGTCTATGGCCTCACAGTCTGCACCCCAAAAAGATGTTTCAAGGGAGACCCTGGAAGGAGTGCCCAGGGTACAGAACAGTCAAAAAGACCTGGCTGTTGCCTGGCAGAGTGAAGGAGAGAGAGAGAGTGTTCTCTCTGCCAGAGCGGGAGTGGATGTGGAATCCCACCCCTATCAGGAAAAAGAGTCAATGTGGAATCCGACCCCGTCAGAAAGTGGCGTTTGGCTGGTTGTGTTTTGGTCACGTGACAGACTGTGTGTGTGTGTGTGTGTGTGTTAACCCTTTGCCGACTGTAGACTTGGACTGACGTCAGGACAGAATTTGTCAGCAATGGTTTTAAAAAAAGGAAAAAAAGAGAAAAAAAAACCACTAGGCCGGTCCTCCCCAGGCTGCTCAAAAGAGCTCTGAAATCCAGAGCTGCAGCAGTGGTGCTGAGGTTCTGAGTTCTGCAGACACAGCAGCAACGGAGGCTGTCTGTGCCCTGCGAGTGAGTTGTAAAATGCTGATAGTAAGTGTGGCGGCCTGTCAGACCCGCCTGGCGCCCCGGAATAGCCGTGAAGCCTGCCACAGCTGGGGAGGGGCCAACTGTGGCCGCCGTCCCTCCTTTGGCTTCCCCCTGGAGTCTGCCCGCACTCCCTTGTGTCTGCGCGCCCGCCGTGGGGCACACAGAGAAGTTCCCCCGCCCTGCCGCGCAGGCGCCTTGCGTTTCCAAAGCTCGGGAGGCCGCCGTTGCCTCTGGCCAAGAGAGCTCCGTGGATGCCTGTGTGTGGGGTGGCAGACGCCGCCGCCTCCGGGGGCTCAAGCCATGCCGGAAAACAAGTGGTTAAATTCCCCCTCCCTGCCAGTGTTTGTTTGCCACTCCCACATTTCGCCGTGGCGCGGCTGAGACTCGGCGCTTGGCTCCTCCCTGTCCATTCGCCGTTACTGAGAAAATCCTGGTTAGTTTCTTTCCCTCCGCTGACTAGTATGCTTGAGTTCAGCGGGTTGCCGCGTCTGATCTGAGGACGCCACAAGGTTCCCTGGTTGCTTCTCATTTCCCTGTCCCCTGTATCCTGTCTCTTGTTAACTGTTAACAGAAAAAATTGTGTTCATTTTGAGATATCAGTGTGCAGCCAGATGTAAGAGCTGCACCCCCTTCTCTGCCCCGTGTGTTTTCTCTTCTCAGGCATCGCCCTGAGCTGCTAGCAGTGAATCTGTTTTAAGCTCCGGTGAGGGAGATATACAAGGTAAGGAGCACCTACGAGTCTAACTGCCAGGCTCTGATGAAGGATAGAGGTCTGCAAAGAAGAACTGAGAGCAAAGCTTCAGCAGACTCAAAAGAAATAGGTTAACAGTAAAAAGAGGTAAACTATGAAAAAAGTTAAGTGACAGAATATAGATGTAATAATTAGATAACATTCAAAGTAAGCAAAGACAAGAAAGAGATATATATAGATAGAAAGAGAGACATTATATGAGATCTCCATTGCAGTTAAGAAATAGGAGCAAAGAGAGATAAATGACAAAGACTAGAACCTAGCAAAGTGACACTTGCTAATAATACTAGCACTTAGATCTGTAAGAAATAAGGAGCCAGAAAATTTTCTAAAAAAGATAAGAGAAATGAAATGCTGGTCACAAACGTCAGGGAAACTAGAAAACTTAGTACCTGGCAACAAGAAAAAAGAAAGCTTTTGGCTAAAGATCAGAGTGTTTGCTGTTGAAAAAGAAGAGCACTGGGTGAGAGACTGTCCTAACAAAAAGAAGAGGAGCCCCCCCCCCCTCAAGACAAAACCCTTCACCTGTTCGTGGCTATAAGTAAAGAGACTGGTGGCCTACCTGTTGATGCAGCTAAAAAGAGACTGTGTTTTCATATTCCTCCACTGACCAATGCAAAGCAAGTTTAAAAGGTCCCTGGACACTACAGGTCTTTGCAAACTGTGGATTCCAGGTTTTGCTGCATTAAAAAGATAAACAGCCCTTCGTATAAGAAATAAAGAACAACCTTGGATGGCCTTAGATGCTATTGAGACTGCCCTAATGTTGTCCCCAACTTTGGGACTCCTAAATGTGACTGAGAACAAAAGTATTGCCAAAGAGGTTCTTACTCAGAAATTGGGACCCTAAAAGACCAGTGGCACTTGGAAAAATTAGACCTGGTGACTGAGGGATGGCCTGCTTGTCTGCACATAATGGCTTTTGGTCAGGGACACATGATCCAATTGTTTCCCTGACTGATGGACACATTATTAGAGCTTTTTGTTGACAGAACAAGTGACCTTCACTTCCCCTGCTAACCTGCTGAGTCTTCACCTACTCATCACTGCTCTGACATTCTAGCAGAAGGAACTTTGGCTCAGAAGGCTGAACTCCTGGCGCTAACCCAAGCCCTGCGGTTGGCTGAAGGCAGAGACATCAAAGACAAAGAAGAAATTCTGGCCCTCCTAGAAGCTCCTGAATGAACTGGGTGAGTTGGGGTATCGGGTATCGGCTAAGAAAGCTCAGTTACCGAGGTGCCAAAACGACGGAAAGCGGTGGATCACCGAAGCCAAGAAAAAAGACTGTGATGCTGATCCCAACCCCCACCACCCCGCGCCAAGTACGTGAGTTTCTGGGGACGGTGGGCTTTTGCAGACTCTGGACTAAAGAAAAAGTCCCATTCACCTGGACTGAGAAACACCAAAAAGCCTTTGACAGCATAAAGGCAGCCCTGCTTGCAGCCCCCGCTCTGGCTTTGCCAGATTTGACTAAGCCTTTTACCTTATATGTTGATGAGCTGCAATGGCCCTGCTTGTTAAAGACCCTGACAAGCTTACCCTGGGTCAGCATGTGACTATACCCACTACCAGAATTTGTTGCTGAATGATTGAGTAACTTTTGCTCCACCTGCCATCCTCAATCCTGCCACCTCCCCTTGGTGGATGACTCCACTCCTGTACATCAATGTGCTGATGAAACTGGAACAAGGAGAGATCTGACTGATCAGCCTTGGTGTGCCTGCCTGGTACACGGATGGCAGCAGCTTTGTCACAGGAGCAGCAGTAGCAGATGGAAAGCAGCTCATATCCATGGGGCCACCTACCAACAGAGGGGGCTACTTACCTCAGCAGGTAAAGATCAAATCAGCCTTGGCCTGAAAGTTTAAACTGGTACACGGATGGCAGTGGCCTCATGGTTAAAGGTAAGCGGAAGGCGGGGACAGCAGTGCAGCAGTGGACAAAAAGCAGGTGATCTAGGCCAGCAGCCTCCCTAAAGGGACTTCAGCCCAGAAAGCTGAACTTGTGGTTTTGATACAAGCTTTATAAATGACACTGACAGCAGGTATGCTTTTGCCACTGTATGGAACAATACAAACAAAGAAAGCTGTTGACATTTGCAGAAGACGTTCTCAATATGGATAAATGAGACTGCTCACATAGTCATCAAGAAGATTATTAAAGAAAATTTTTCCAAGGTTCAGAGTGCCAAAGGCAATAGTGTCAGATAATGGCCCTGCTTTGTTGCCCAGGTAAGTCAGGGTGTGGCCAAGCATTTAGAGGTCAAATAAAAATTACATTGTGTGTATAGACCTCAGAGCTCAGGATAGATAAAAATTAGTCTAAAACTCTAAGACAGACCTTGATAAAATTAATCGTGGAGACTGGCATGGACTTGGTGTTCCTTCCCTATGCCCTATTTCTTGATTCAGTTTTACTCTGTTTAAGATCCTTTATGAGACTCCTATGCCCATCACTGTCTTAACCTATGTTGTTAAACTAGCTATTGAGACTGACGGTAAAGACTGGGTGACCCTCCTTCCCTTTGTGCTTCTCAGAGTCCGAAACACACCTGGACGTTTCGGTCTTACTTCTTATGAAATTCTACATGGGGGACCGCCCCCCCTTGACTAAGTCTAGCAGGATATTGGATCCCTGTGTTGACTCTTTCTACACCCTGCTCTGTTGCCCAGCTCCAGCAAACAGACCCAACGACTAAAAAGAAAAAGATGGGGAGCCCCGAGGATGACCTAATTGGAATCCCATTCCCAGATCACAGCAGCGAGCTCCTGAGCTGCCTAAACGAGCAGCGCCAGCTGGGTCATCTGTGCGACCTCACCATCAGGACACAGGGTTTTGAGTACCAAACCCACAGGGCTGTGCTGGCTGCCTGTAGCCACTACTTCAAGAGGCTCTTTACAGAAGAGAGAGAGAGAACAGTAATAAAAACAGAGAGTGTTGAAACGGCTTCTGGGGGAGCAAAAGCCAGTGTGTGTGAGCTGAACTTTGTAGGGCCGGAGGCCCTAAGTGCCCTGCTCGAGTTTGCTTACACAGCCACACTGACCACCAGCAACGCCAATGTGCCGGCTGTACTCCAAGCTGCTCGGCTACTGGAAATCCCATGTGTCGTCACTACTTGCTTGGAGATTTTGCAAGGCAGTGGACTGGAAGCCCCCAGCCCAGATAAAGATGACTGTGAGCGAGCCCGACAGTACCTGGAGGCTTTTGCCACTGCCACCCCCACAGCCTCAACCTCAAAAATGCTCAACCCACCAGGCTACGGGCTGGCCCAGAGTAACGAACCTCCACTATCATCAGAAGAGCTGGGCTCAGATGAAGATCTCATTGACCCTGACCTGAGGGCTTACCTAAGTTCGCTGCACCAGGATGCCCTGACACCAGGCCTAAATGACCAAAACAAGCTAGTGCCTAAACGCCTTTCACAGATGCCCCAAGAGTGCCCAGTCTGTCACAAGATAATCCACGGGGCAGGCAAACTGCCTCGGCACATAAGGACCCACAATGGTGAAAAGCCTTTTGCCTGTGAGGTCTGCGGTATCCGCTTCACCAGGAATGATAAGCTGAAGATCCACATGCGAGAGCACACAGGAGAGCGACCCTACTCATGCCCCCACTGTCCAGCCCGCTTCCTGCATAACTACGACCTCAAAAACCATATGCATCTGCACACAGGGGGCCGGCTCTATGAATGCCACCTGTGCCACAAGGCCTACGCTAAGGAAGGCCATCTACAGCGCCATCTAAAAAATCAGAACTACCACAAAAATAATGTGGCCATCTCATCCCCTGCTGGACACGACCTCCCCAATGGCCACATAGACTAAGAGCTTTCTTAAGTTTTAGAACTAATCCTAATATGACTCAATCCTGTTGGTTATGTACAGCTATGGATGTTGATCTTAGAACTATAAAACGGTCTATTTTTGACTTCCCTGTCCAAAGTGATGTTACAAAACAGAAAGAGATTGGACTCTGTGGAGGGGGATAAATGCAGGACTCGCTCTAAGATTAGAGCTATTCACTAAAAGAAGGGGGGAATGAAAGAAGAAAAGCTGAACTCTCCATGAACTCTCCAACTCAGAGTTCTCTTACCCCTCCCATCTAGAGGTTGTTCCCGGAACACACCTGAACTTTTTACCTCAGAGTACATTCTTGAACTCTTCACCCCAGAGTCCGACCCCTCCCAAGTGAGAACGGTTCCAGGAGCATTTCTGAGATAAGGGTCTCCTGGAGCGAACTCAGTCCAACCCCTCCTAACTGAAGACTGTTCCAAGAACATTTTTGAGATAGGGGCCTCCTGGTACTACCCCAGAATGTTCCAATAGATCGAGTACATTGCCAAAATATAGGACACGACCCCTTGGTTATGTAAAGCTCCTTGGCAGAACACCTTGGTGACGTAAAACTTGTACTTTTCTCCTTACCCTTCTCCTATAAAAGCCTGTGACAAGTCTGGGCCAATTGCCGAATCTCCTCTGCACCTTGCTGGCTGCATGAGTTTCGACCCCAGATATCTGGTATATGTGCTTTTTGTGTGCTTTCTTGTCGTTGCTGTATTAAATCTTACTCTCTATACATCTTAAGTTCGATCTCAGTGTCTTCTTGGGTGCTCAGCTGACCCGAGGCTTGAGTAAGTGCCTCCCTTTGGGAGTCCTGGAGTCTTTCACTACCAGCAACAAAATGGTGGCCCATCTCCAGTTCCAGGAGATCAGACAGACAGACAAACAGAGAGACAGACAGACAGACAAAGATAAGGATGGCAGCCCTGCCTGGTCTTTCTTTCTTTCTTATCCTTTTTAAAAAATGTTTATTTATTTATTTATTTATTTATTTATTTATTTATTTATTTATTAGATATAAGTACACTGTAGCTATCTTCAGATACTCCAAAAGAGGGTGTCAGATTCTGGAGAATCTAAATCCCTCTTATGGTCTGCATATGATGTACATAAACACAGCCTCACATATACTTCTAAAAATTTAAAGATGGGTGGGGCCACAGAAAGGGATCAACAATTAACAGCATTGTCTCCTCTTCCACAGAACCTTGGATAAACTACCAGCAACTATATGGTGGCCCATCTCCAGTTCCAGGGTATCAGACAGACAGACAGACAGACAGAGATAAGAATGGAGGCCTGCCTGGTCTTTCTTTCTTTCTTATACTTTTAAAAAAAATGTTTATTTATTTATTTATTTATTTATTTATGTATTTATTACATATAAGTACACTGTAGCTGTCTTCAGACACTCCAGAAGAGGGTGCCAGATTCTGGAGAATCTAAATCCCTCTTATGGTCTGCATATGATGTACATAAACACAGCCTCACATATACTTCTAAAAATTTAAAGATGTGTGGGGGCACTGAAAGGGCTCAAAAATTAACAGCATTGTCTCCTCTAACAGAGAACCTGGGATCAACTACCAGCAACTATATGGTGGCCCATCTCCAGTTCCAGGGGATCAGGAAGACAAAGAGACAGACAGACAAGGGTGGCAGTCCTACCTGGTTTTTCTTTCTTTCTTATCCTTTTTAAAAAATGTTTATTTATTTATTTATGTATTTATAAGATATAAGTACACTGTAGCTGTCTTCAGACACTCCAGAAGAGGGTGTCAGATTCTGGAGAATATAAATCCCTCTTATGGTCTGCATATGATGGACATAAACACAGATTCACATACACTTCTAAAAATTTAAGATGGGTGGGGCCACTGAAAGGGCTCAACAATTAACAGCATTGTCTCTTCTTCCAGAAAACCTGGGATCAACTACCAGCAACTATATGGTGGCCCATCTCCAGTTCCAGGGGATCAGACAGACAGACAGACAGACAGAGATAAGGAGGGCAGGCCTGCCTGGTTTTTCTTTCTTTCTTATCCTTTTAAAATAATGTTTATTTATTTATTTATTTATTTATTTATTAGATATAAGTACACTGTAGTTGTCTTCGACACTCCAGAAGAGGGTGTCAGATTCTGGAGAATCTAAATCCCTCTTATGGTCTGCATATGATGTACATAAACACAGCCTAACATATACTTCTAAAAATTTAAAGATAGGTGGAGCCACTGAAAGGGCTCAACAATTAACAGCATTGTCTCTTCTTCCAGAGAACCTGGGATCAACTAACAGCAACTATATAGTGGCCCATCTCCAGTTCCAATGGATCAGACAGACAGACAGACTGACAGAGATAAGGATGGAGGCCTGCCTGGTCTTTCTTTCTTTCTTATACTTTTAAAAAATGTTTATTAATTTAAGTATGTATTTATTAGATATAAGTACACTTTAGCTGTCTTCAGACACTCTAGAAGAGGGTGTCATCTTCTGGGTAATCTAAATCCCTCTTATGGTCTGCATATGATGTACATAAACACAGCCTCACATATACTTATAAAAATTTAAAGAAGTGTGGGCCCACTGAAAGGGCTCAACAATTAACAGCATTGTCTCCTCTTCCAGAGATCCTTGGATCAACTACAAGCAACTATATGGTGGCCCATCTCAAGTTCCAGGGGATAAGACAGACAGACAGACAGACAGACAGACAGAGATAAGGATGGCAGGCCTGCCTGATTTTTCTTTCTTTCTTATCCTTTTTAAAAAATGTTCATTTATTTATTTATTTATTCATTTATTTATTTATTTCTTTATTTATGTATTTATTAGATATAAGTACACTGTAGCTGTCTTCAGACTCTCCAGAAGAGGGTGTCAGATTCTGGAGAATCAATATCCCTCTTATGGTCTGCATATGATGTACATGAACACAGCCTCACATATACTTCTAAAAATTTAAAGATGGTTGGGGCAACTGAAATGGCTCAACAATTAACAGCATTGTCTCCTCTACCAGAGAACCTGGGATCAACTACCAGGAACTATATGGTGGCCCATCTCCAGTTCCAGGGGATCAGACAGACAGACAGACATACAGACAGATAGAGTTAAGGATGGAAGGCCTACCTGGTCTTTCATTCTTTCTTATCCTTTTTAAAAAATGTTTATTAATTTAAGTATGTATTTATTAGATATAAGTACACTGTAGCTCTCTTCAAACACTCCCGAAGAGGGTGTCAGATTCTGGAGAATCTATATCCCTCTTATGGTCTGCATATGATGTACATGAACACAGCCTCACATATACTTCTAAAAATTTATAGATGGGTGGGGCCACTGAAAGGGCTCAACAATTAACAGCACTGACTCCGTTTCCAGAGAACATGGGATCAACTACCAGCATTTATATGGTGGCCCATCTCTAGTTCCAGGGGAACAGACAGACAGACAGACAGACAAGGATGGCAGGCTTGCCTGGTCTCTCTTTCTTTATTATCCTTTTTTAAAAATGTTTATTTGTTTATTTATGAATTTATTAGATATAAGTACACTGTAGCAGTCTTCAGACACTCTAGAAGAGTGTGTCATCTTCTGGAGAATCTAAATCCCTCTTATGGTCTGCATATGATGTACATAAAAACAGCCTCACATATACTTCTAAAAATTTAAAGATGGGTGAGCCCACTGAAAGGACTCAACAATTAACAGCATTGTCTCTTCTTCCAGAGAACGTGGGATAAACTACCAGCAACTATATGGTGGCCCATTTCAAGTTCCAGGGGATAAGACAGACATACAGACAGACAGAGATAAGGATGGCAGGCCTGCCTGATTTTTCTTTCTTTCTTATCCTTTTTTAAAAATGTTTATTTATTTATTTATTTATTTATTCATTTATTTATTTATTTATTTATTTATTTATTTATTAGATATAAGTACACTGTAGCTGTCTTCAGGCACTCCAGAAGAGGGTGTCAGATTCTGGAGAATCTATATCCCTCCTATGGTCTGCATATGATGTACATGAACACAGCCTCACATATATTTCTAAAAATTTAAAGATGGGTGGGGCCACTGAAAGGGCTCAACAATTAACAGCATTGTCTCCTCTTCCAGAGAACCTGGAATCAACTACCATCAACTATATGGTGGCTCATCTCCAGTTCCAGGGTATCTGACAGATAGACAGACAGACAGACAGACAGACATGGTGGCAGGCCTGCCTGGTCTTTCTTTCTTTCTTATACTTTTTAAAAAATGTTTATTTATTTATTTATGTATTTATTAGATATAAGTACACTGAAGCTGTCTTCAGACACTCTAGAAGAGGGTGTCATATTCTGGAGAATCTAAATCCCTCTTATGGTCTGCATATGATGTACATAAACACGGCCTCACATATACTTCTAAAAATTTAAAGATGTGTGGGCCCACTGAAAGGGCTCAACAATTAAAAGCATTGTCTCCTTTTCCAGAGAACCTGGGATCAACTACAAGCAACTCTATGGTGGCCCCTCTCCAGTTCCAGAGGATCAGACAGACAGACAAACAGACAGAGATAAGGATGGCAGTCCTGCCTGGTCTTTCTTTCTTTCTTATCCTTTTTAAAAAATGTTTGTTTATTTATTTATTTATTTATTTATTTATTTATTTATTAGATATAAGTACACTGAAGCTATCTTCAGACACTCCAGAAGAGGGTGTCAGATTCTGGAGTATCGATATCCCTCTTATGGTCTGCATATGATGTACATAAACACAGCCTCACATATACTTCTAAAAATTAAAATATGTGTGGGGCCACTTAAAGGTCTCAACAATTAACAGCATTGTCAACTCTACCAGAGATCCTGGGATCAACTACCAGCAACTATATGGTGGCCCATCTCCAGTTCCAGGTGATCAGACAGACAGACAGACAGACAAGGATAATGATGGCAGGCCTACCTGGTCTTTCTTTCTTTCTTTCTTATCCTTTTTAAAAAATGTTTATTCATATATTTATGTATTTATTTGATATAAGTACAATGTAGCTGTCTTCAAACAATCAAGAAGAGGGTGTCAGATTCTGGAGAATCTAAATCCCTCTTATGGTCTGCATATGATGTACATAAACACAGCCTCACATATACTTCTAAAAATTTAAAGATGTGTGGGGCCACTGAGAGGGCTCAACAATTAACAGCATTGTCTCCTCTTTCAGAGAACCTGGGATAAACTACCAGCACCTTATGGTGGC